>NW_028317968.1:14662500-14958021 GCF_062004578.1 Staurois parvus
TTCTCCTGCTCCTGAAAGTCGCAGTGATACCACATATGTGTATGTTAGTTGTTTGTACCCATAGTATGGCTCAGAAACAATAGTATGCATTATAAATAGTCAATCAGTGTAGCTTAGGGTGTGGTTGCCATCATCCTTATTTCCATACAGAGAGAAGTTTTGCCTTACATTTTATGGGATTTTTAAGGTAACCTTGAAGTTTATACAAAGAAAACAATTATTTCAAACATCAACATTTTATTTAAAAAAATGTCTTTTATCTGACACATTGATGTATATTAGGTAGGCAGTACATACTGACCAATGTAAAGAGCAACAATATTTGACAAAACATTCAATACATAGATTTGTGGTTTTTACAATATGTATCCAGTGGTATCCCTCAAAAGCTGATTTCCATCTTGCAACCTCAAGTTTGACTGCAGATATATTCAGCCTGGGATCCAACGCGTTTCAAATACATTCATACAGTTTCTTCCTTGGGGAAAGGATACCACTCTATAACAGTAATTATTATCAATAATCAATTATCGGTACATATCCTTACAATTGAATAGCAATAAGTTAGCCATATGGGATAGATGACTTACATAGCCACCAAAAATAGTCAAAAGAAAATACTTCACTGTGTTTAGAAGGTAAATTTCTTCCATAGCTGAGGCCATCAACTAACGTGCAAGGACCTCAGGTGCCTCATGTAATAATATCTTAAATATACAACAGGGCATCAAATATAAAAGTTTTTGGGATTATAAGGAGCATGGTAATGTGTGTCCTTTTAATGGACACATAGATTAAGGGGAAAATCAAGGTAAGTTACATATTTCTCCATGATGAATATTATATAGTCTAAGACAACAATGGAATATATTGAAACTGTGAGCTATATAGTTTAAAAACTATTTTTCAAATAAATATCAAAAGTAATTGCTGATATTTAACTCACTGTAAACTGCATAGCAATGTAACAGTGTTCAAGTTGAATGACGCTTAGTCTTGTTATTCAGACCACAACCCTCCAGGGGATCAGCACTAGGCACAATATATGTTATTCCTCCCAGTATAGAGCTAGATACTGAAAGGTGTGTTTGATAATGCCAATAGTGACCTTATGTGTTTTCTCCCATGTGCGGAGCATGTTCTTTGGAGAGGAAGTTTGCGCCCATCATTTGGTCCCTGTGGCAATTGTGCGCTTAGCCACATGGACGCTGACCACCATTTTGTTAAGGTCTACCATCTTATATCATGATCTGAAAATATCATTCTCACTCCGTCCAGTCCCCCCCCTCCCCTTTGAATGGAATGTGGTCTGTGTGTGCACTGGGGTCACGAGTGCATAGGGCACAGCTGAATAAATATCATGGTTGTAATCCCTAATTAAGCCTGGTGCCAGAGGGTCTGACAAACACTTTTGTAAGGAAATTCCTGTGAGACGGCTGGCAAATAGACACGCGCATGCGCACAGAAATGCGCGATCACGCACACGCACACGGCAAAGATTGGCACCAGACGGACAATTTAAAAGGTGCCTCTGCCTGTGCTGAGAGCTGACTGGTCTTCAGCTGTTCCCCGTTTCCTGCACGTTCCTGTGTGATTTCCTTGTTGCTGAACCGGCTTGTTCCTGACCTGACTCTGATTACTCTCCTGCCTGATACTTGTTACTGACCTAGGCTCTGCTCCTGACTTTGGCTTGCTTATGATTTGGTACCTCGCTGTCCGCCCGTTGATGACCCCGGCTATTCCTATGACATTGCTCCTGTCTCCCATCTCTGCTCCCTGCCTTGCTCTGGTGCACACCTGCCGACCTACCATACCAGCTCTGCATATCACTACTTATCCTGAATCGGAGGTTCAATAGTCTTTCAAGGTCTCCAACTGCAAGAGCTGCAAACAACATATGTTGGCGCTCTTGTCCCCCTGGTCCCTAAACACCCTCTGTTCCACTTCCAGTGGGGTCAGGGCTAGTGATACAAGTGAGGCCGACCTCTTCATTTCAGTCTCCAATCACGTGACAACTTTCCTCTGCCCGGTCGTAAAACTATAACTCAGTCGGTCACTTGACATGTAAGCATTACAGCAGGGGCCATAAAACGTACATCCCACATGAGTAATTTTTCATACTAATTCATAACTTCAGCAGGAACTAGGGTACATTGATATAAAATATATATTCAGATAGGTCATTTTAATACGAGTCACATGAGACCTTACATCCCTATGTAGCGCCTACAAGAGGGTAGAAAGCAATATATTTTATCCGGAGTGGCAGGATATGCCATGATTGGTATCTGGATGTTCGGAATATGATTCTCCATATTAATCTGCCAGTTGCTAGGATGCTACCTGTACCTATTGAAGGTTATTGACCATGGTATAAACTTGAAGGGATTTGGTCATAGCCTGCGTCCCCGCCTAACACCCATCTCCAAATGAGGCGATTGGTCCTTTCCTTTCAGGAGACACCCCTTTGGGTTTCTCGAAAAAAGGCTGACATGCCTGGAGAGATGCAGAAAGAGATACCTCACTTTTTAACATCAGGAACATCTTTGGGAAAAAGGCAACCTTTTTGATCTGACGACTAGATTCTGCTCAAACCAAGGACTCTTGCAAGTATCCTGCCTTCTGAAACTTCTTTCTTTTATTTCTCTGTTTTTTTATTGCTCTCTCTTTATATATATATATATTTGTTACATCTTTTTCTGTAAATATTTTAATTGCACCATTTTGACCTTTTTAGTAATAAATCCTATTTTCTGAAAAGTGTTGAAACTGTCTCTAAAGCTTTTAATGTAAACTAAAAGAATCCCTGTCTCTGGAGAGTGCTACTGAATGTATTAACCCTCTGCATACATTTGTCTGCAGTGGCAGTGTGCATACAGATGCTTATTCAAATATCATAGTGTTACTGCTAAGATTTATGAGTTTCCTCCTTCTCTGTAAAAAGGTGGTGGTGGCATTGTGAAGGGTTAATTGCGTAATTAACCTGACCCAGTAACAATCACTCTCAGGCTGCTGGCACATAGATTGTGGTCCAGTGAGCTGGAAAATCTTTGTGCATGGCGCAGCTGAGAGTGGCATTGTTACGCAAGTGACAGCGCGGTCTGGGATCGGCTGGTCCTTCGGTCACAGGTTGGTGAGAAGGGCTGGGATCAGACGCCGTGAACCGTCACAGTCCCCGGCATTCATCTCAACTGCACAGGTGCAAAAGCGCCATGCATATTGATATCACATCCGACTCTGAAATTACACACTTCCAGTGATGGGGCACCATGTTGTAGACCGCCGCCAACACGAAAATAATGCAGACTGCACATAAGTGCATGAGAACAAGGGGGAAGAGAAAACTTGCCCCACTGCTCTCTACGGCCACATATACAGGTTCCCCGTAGTAATAGGGAACCCTTTCCATGCCAGACACGCCAATATAAGACCGCCCCATCAAGAAGAAAAGAACCAACTTTCAGAGCGAAAGCATATACAAAAAGTTTATAACAAAGATTTAAAAAGTTGCAATATAATCTGGACAGCAAAACATAAATTGATCAAGGGAAAGAAAAATGCAACAAATGAATAACATTGACAAAGGAATCCCTGAAGCACAAATAGAATGGGGAAATCCTCTGTTAGGGAGAAATAGAGCATTTAATGGGAAAACATATTAAGAACATTATCAATCTGTTTTGCCAGAAGCAAGCCCTATAAAAAGGGTCTATAGCTTTCAGATTCATTTAAACCATGATGGTGAGTGGCATCAAGGCACCTAATCCAGCACATTTCTTGCTGTAGTAGTGCCTTGTTCCAGTCGCCCCCCGATAGGAACATGTATTCTGTCTAAAGCTTAAAAGATCACTTTAGGCATTCTATATTTATAAAATTTGGCAACATGTCTTCCCAGAGGTACATAAAGATTACCTATTCTCATAGCATGAACATGTTTATAAATACATTTCCAAAATACTTGACGTGTTTTACCCACATAAAAAGATCCACATTCACATGACATAAGATGCACTACTCCTTTTGTCTGACAATTTACATGATTGGAAACAAAATTGTCTCCGTTCGGAAGAATGAATTGTTTCTGATTGCTAAGTAAAGCAAGGTGGCAGCATATTTACATGAATTGCGTCTATGATCTCCTTTATATTCACTTTGTACAAGAGAGCCCTTTAAAGATCCTGCCCTTCTAACGGAAGGATAAGGTAACGGAAGGATTCGCACGCACCAATTTACCGCTAGTTGGACCTTCTGCCAAGACTGACCAATGTTTTTGTAATATTTTTCTTATTTTGACATGTTTGTTAGAAAATCTTAAATGACCCTGACCTCTTCTTTATCAGCCTGTTTATGTCATTTGGAATTGAATAGGAGACTATGCCTCTCCAGATTTTTTACACGATTAAAGGCCTTTTTTAGGCCTGTTTTTGCATAACCTCGTGTTAACAATTGTCTAGTGAGCTCAGCTGCCTCTCTCTGAAACACGCAATCATTTGTACAGTTTAGTTTGATACGTAGAAATTGACTATACGGGATAGATCTCTTTAACGGCTCTGGGTGGAAACTGTCGACATGCAAAATTGTTTTGTTGGAAGCCTCTTTTCTGAAGAGACTACTCTCCAGATGTCCCCCCATTGTCTTAGAAGTCCAAAAAATTTATTTTTTCTTGATCATAAGTCATAGTGAAGAAACGATTTGAATCATTTTGATTCATCACCTCAAGACATTTTTTCAACTGTATTTTAGGACCATCCCAGACAAAGAATATATCATCTATATATCTTTTCCAGATGATAATGTGTTGCGTGTACTCAGAGAGCGACTCACCAGACAGAAAATCCTACTCCCACAGCCTCAGGTACAAGTTGGCATAGGAAGGGGCACAAGTCCCCATAGCCACACACCTTGCACCTGGAGGTAGTGAGAGCCTTTAAACAAGAAAACATTGTGATTCAAAATATAGTCAAGCATAGTCAGAATAACTTCATTAAATCTACATTCATGCATTCCACGTTGTTGCAGAACATGTTTAACTGCCGCAACTCCTTTGTTATGTGGAATACAATTATACAGAGATTCCACATCAACTGATTGCTGATGCGGTACATCAAGTTTTTCAATAATTTTTAAAAGGTGGATAGAGTCTTTTACATAAGATGCTAAACTTACAACATGGGGTCTTAGATAATGGTCTATCACTTGACTGATAACTTCTGAGAAACAGCCATTTCCTGAAATAATAGGTCTACCAGCAGGATTGTTCATGTCTTTATGGATCTTGGGAAGTTCATAGAATGTTGGCATCCTAGGGTGCCTAGTTCTAATGTATTCCTAGAAATCTTTTTGAATAACATTTCTATGTGCTAGATCCACTAATTCATAAAACTGTAGGTTAAACTCGTTTACCAGTGCAACAGAAATTTTCCTATAGCATGTTTTGTTTTTAAGAATTTTCAAGCACATATTTTCATACATGCAGTTATCCATTAGGACAATATTCCATCCCTTATCAGAAGGTTTAATGGTTATTTTTGCATTTGCCGATAGTGACCATAAGTTGTACAAATTGTTATGAATATGTTAAAAGTTTAGTGATTCAATGTCCTTAGTAACATGTGGTATAAACAGGGCAATAGCTAGATTTTGGCTAAGCGATGGAAAAATATGAGACCTCTTGCAAAAACTCATATCCTGTACTTGTGTATCATCTTTGATTTGCTCCAAAAAATGTTCAATGTCCCAACTATCAGTCTGATTATTGGGTTCATTTTCTTCTAATAATAATGTTAGATCTCTCAATGCTTTAAAGTCCAATTTAAAGTTGTAAGATTGTTCTCAATATGTTTCAAATGTATCCATTCTTTTATAGGACAAAAAGATAGTCCCAATGTTAATACTCGTTTCTCTTCTCTGGAAAGTGTATGAGATGAAAGATTGATGATATTCAATCACCCTTCTTTGTCATCCTTATAGTGTATGATTCTAATTCCTTTGCATGCTTTGGGTGAAGTGTTCAGGTTTGGTCTCTCAAAAAGCATCTTTCTTTGTCTTAGGGACAGCATCCGGATCAATTTTTTGTGCATGTTCCTGAAATTTCTTAGTGAATTTGATAATTGAAAAATTTTGCAAACCATTAGTTGAAGAGTGACTCTTTGACCCCCCACCTTTTTCTTCTTGTAAAATTTGTGTAGTTTGTGAGTCAACTACACTTTTTTTGTACTTAGTTCCAAGTCCTCATCATCCGGATGCTGACTGTATAGTGAGCACTTGAACACTGTTACATTGCTATGCAGTTTATGGTGAGTTAAATGTCAGCAATTATATTTGATATTTATTTCAAAAATAGTGTTTATACTATATAGCTCACATATTCAATATATTCCATGGTTGTCTTAGGCTATATAATATTCATCATGGAGAAATATGTAACTTACTTTGATTTTCCCCTTAATCTATGTGCCCATTAAAAGGACACACATTACCATGCTCCTTACAATCCCAAAAACTTATATATTTGATGCCCGTTGTATATTTAAGATATTATTACATATAGCATTATACATATATATTTTGTTATGACAGCTCTTGTGATGTGGCACCTGTGGTCCTTGCACGTCAGTTGATGGCCTCAGCTATGGAAGAAATTAATCTTCTAAACACAGTGAAGCATTTTCTTTTGACTATTTTTGGTGACTATATAAGTCATCTATCCCATATGGCTAATTTATTTCTATTCAATTGTAAGGATATGTACCGATAATTGATTATTGATAATAATTACTGTTATAGAGTGCTATCCTTTCCCTAAGGAAGAATCTGTATGAATGTATTTGAAATGCGTTGGGTCCCAGGCTGAATATATCTGCAGTCAAACTTGAGGTTGCAAGATGGAAATCAGCTCTTGAGGGATACCACTGGATACATATTGTAAAAACCACAAATCTGTGTAGTGAATGTTTTGTCAAAAATTGTTGCTCTTTATATTGGTCAGTATGTATTGTCTACCTGATATACCGGTACATCAATGTGTCAGATAAAAGAAATTTGTTTAAATAAAATGTTGATCTTTTTAATAATTAGTTTCTCTGTATATACTTCAAGTTTGCCCTAAAAATTCCACAAAATGTAAGACAAAAATTCTCCTTTTTATCCTGCCACTAACTAACACTGATACTAATTTAAAAATTAAAGAAAAAATCCTGACAAAGAAAATACTGACCCTGACCCTTAACCATGACCTTGACCCTGACCTTGACTCAAACACTAACCCTGGCACTGACCTATATCAATCCTTGATCTAGGTATTTTTATTTATTTTTTTACAAACTTTTTTTCTCTCTGAAAGGATATTCCATTCAGAGAGAAAAAACAAGGGGGGTGGGCTCCACAGTGACTGATCACTGTGATATCAGAGGCTATCGAATCAGGCTCTCACTGACACCCCAGTCTTTGTGCTGGTAGCGTGCCATGTGGTGCGCTCCCAGCACAAAGACAGGTAAGCAAATGAGCAGCCCCACAGAAAATAGCCTAGCTAGTTTGCGTATGTGTACTGCATGCATTTAATTACTTATTTCCTTCTGTGAATTGAGTTTAAGGCCTTTTCATGCGATATTTACTAAGCGTTATGAGTGTTTTACAGTAAACCTGCAAAAAGGTATAGTGAATTAACAGTTTCAGAATTGCCTGTGAGATTTAGGGAAAATGTGTCCTGACACTTAAATACCGCATGCAATGTGTTTTTTGAATGGAGCCCAATATGAGCCGAAAGTTAAAAAACAGTGATGGCCATTTTCTAGGCTGATAGGCAAGGATTGTAAAAAAAATATCTTGAGGGACTGGGCACTGGTAAAAAAAATAATTAAATTTCATTTAGCAGGGGGGCAGCAATTTTAATAATGCTTTATAGTCAACATTAAAAATGCAAAATTCCTTTAAATTACATGCCTGCAGGATGCCTTTAACCTGTTTGTGAAGTGGAGCATCTGTTTGATTTACACAACCTATTTCAAAGCTTCAGAGCTGTCATTCATCGGTTTCTGCAGCTGGGGAAGCAGCAAATCAAGCACAATCTGAGAGTTCATAAGAAAAGGTAATGAAAAAAATAACACCAAAGAAAATATAAAAGCAACCCCATCGCCCTGTGCACATTGACAAATGCAAAGGCATACGTAGGACGTGCATACTTATTTAAACAGCAATTGCTGCACACATGTAATGTATCATGACAATTGTCAGAGTGAGAGCAATACTTCTAGGAGGTTAACTCTAAACTGATGTGCTAAAACAGCATTTAAAGCACTACATATTGATATTTGTGGGTACCATCAGGGGCGGACTGACAACTTATGGGGCCCCCGGGCAATAGGGGATCATGGGGTCCCTGTGTCCTTGCCCAAACTCAAAAAAGCCAACGAAAAAGGTACCAGGGGCATCTCATGGGGCCCCCTACTGACCCCGGGCCCTCGGGCAGTGCCCAAGTTTTCAAATGGTCAGTCCGCCCCTGGTACCCATATTTTCTGCCATTTTGTGGGCACAAGCAATTTTCAGACATTTGATATCGACTGTATTTACTTGACAATACCTCCTATTTTATTTTGTACACAAAATTGGGGCTTAAATTGTGTTTGTGGGCAATAAAATTCATTTAGTGTTTTTTTATCGTGAAAAAAATATATTTGATAAATATCATGCAACATAAAAATTTGTAGCTACCACTGTTTATTCTACAGGGCCTTTGCATTCAGTAAATATATAATGTTCTGGTGGTTTTAAGCAATTTTATAGTCAAAACTGCATATTTTAACATGTTTGCAAACAAATGGAAAAATTGATCTAAGGGGAAATAGTAAAAGGGTAATAATGGGAATGCAATAAAAGGTATTGAGCAGTATAATGGAGCCCTTTAAAAGTGACATTCTGGGTTTAAAAACAGCAGCCAGGGATCTGTCATTTATCAGTGGCAGCACTACCATTTCTAAATGACAGATCCCTGGCCAACTTCTGTTTGTAAACAAACCAGAGATCTGCCATTACTGATGTTAACACTACTGCCACTAAAAGACATATTGCCAATCTGCCTCCATGCACAATCTGGCCAATGATCCTGGGTGATCTCATTTACCAAATATAATCATAACCAAATGTGGTAAATGAGATTGCCCTCCGAATATCTGGCTGGTTTGTGTGCAAACATAACATCGCTGTAGTTCTGGTGCTATCTTCCACACTAGATTCAAGGATCCTGAGTGATGTTATGACTCAAATGTGGTCATGACCATATTGGTGAATGATATCACCCAGGATGCCCACATACAGCAACTGTCTGTTAACTGGCTGGGAATAAGTCAGCACAGAAACATTGTTGGACAGCAGGTTAATACCATCAGGAGATGGGTCATCATGGTTGATAAGAAATTACATTGCTGGATGACCTGATTGCCATTATATTTATATTAGGGGAGTTTGTTTGTTTTTTTATTTTGATAAAACACTTTTTCATGGTGTGGGTGTTTTTATTTACCACATACATTTTTTGTGTGTATGAGTTATAAGGGATACTATATACCCAATATTCATTCACCTGGGCTGGGGCCAGATACCTTGGGGCCCCTAGAGATTCCATTAAATTACCCCTCACCACAGCAGATCCCAACATCCCTTTTGAGAAGCATGATACTGTGAGGATTAGACCCCATCCCCTCATCATGGGAATAGGGTGCCTTGCAAAGGGGAAAGCTTTGCCACACATCCCCTTGCCAGGTATGCTTCTAATGTTGAAGGCATATGGCATTATATGTTTCATGGGGGGGGCACATCCTTGTTGCTCCTCCATTTTCCTGGCCACCCAGGACCCATGGTACCTAGCCACTTTCAAGCAGTGATTTATGTGCAGACTGTATTTCCTAAACCTCTCAAAAATGTTTTAGTTTCAAAGGCAAGCTCTGGGAAATGTGTGACACAGCAGTGCATATCCTCAGGACATGGTGAAAATGTGTCACAAAATTCACAGATGTAAATTTGTGGGAATCTTTTCAAACTAAGTTTACAGACTTCAAGAGCATTCAGATTATTAGGATTAGGATAGAAATAACAAAAATACATTGTAGAATATAACAGGGGCGGACTGACCATTAGGGTACTCGGGCATTGCTTAGTAGGGGGCCCCATGAGATGCCCCTGGTACCTTTCATAGGCTTTTTTGATTGTAGTTTGAGTGTGGGCAAGGACACAGGGGCCCCATGATCCCCTATTGCCCGGGGGCCCCATGAGTTGTCAGTCCACCCCTGGTATATATAATTTTACTTGTTGACCATAGATACACTTCACTAAGCCTGTATGTACTGTATGTGCAAAAATTAGCTTTTGTAGCCACTTGATCTCTGGAAGGTTTTAATCCCTTCCTGACCAGACCGTTTTTTGCTATCCGGCATTGTACTACGTTAATTCATAATTGTGCGGTCATGCAACACTGTACCCAAACAAAATGTATATCCTTTTTGAAAGATAAAAAAGCAAAAAAAAAATACATTTTAGTTTTCTTTTTGCAAAATACTTAACATGCCTCTTTGCAAATACCTTGGTGTGTCTACTTTCCAAAATGGGGTAATCTGGGGGTGTTTTGTATTATTCTAGCATTTCAGGGCCTCCAAAACTGTAATAGGTAGTCAGGAATTGTAATGAGGAAATAACGTCCTTTCAATGCCTGAAGGTGCTTATTAGATTTTGGGGTCCTGTACGTGGCTAGACTGTCAAAAGAGTCTCTCACATGTGATATCCTCATACTCAGGAGAAGTAGCAAAACATAAATATATATATAATGACAACTTTGTGTACAAAAAATATTTTTTTTGTCAGTTTCCAAAAACCTGTGGCAAAAAAATAAAATCTTCTATGGACTCAACATGCCTCTCAGAATATAGTTTGGGCTATCTACTTTCCAAAAATGGATAATTTGGGGGCATTTTATGCCCAACATTAGCAGCTTATGCCACACACCACCCACTCTTCTAACCACTTACTTTGAACCCCCAAACATTATATATTTTTCAAAGCAAAGGTCTTCGAGAATAAAATGATGTGTGTTTTTAATTTGTTTATGTCACGCAGTGTTTGCACAGCAGTTTTTCAAATGCAAATTTTTGAAAAAAAAATGCACTTTTTTAAATTTTAATGCACAAAAACACAATATATTTCCAATTGTTTGGTAAAATATAAAACATGATATGCTTTAAAATTGCGTACGCCCGTGTAATGGCTACAAACTATGTAATTTTTTAATATCCATAGGCAATGCTTTAAAAGTTTTTACAGGTTACCACTTTAGATTTATACAGGAGGTCCAGTGCTAGAATTATTGCCCCTGATTAGATGTTAACGGTGATACCTCACATGCATGGTGCAATCGCTGTTTACATTTTGACACAGGACTGGTGTTCATCTTTGTGTGCTAGCACAGAGTGACAAGGTTGCTTTAATTTTTTTAAATTATTTATTTAGCTTTTTTAATTTGTATACTGTTCCTTTTATTTTTTTTTAATTACTTTTATTGTTTTCACAGTGAATGTAAATATCCCCTGGGAAAGCAATAGGCAGTGCCGTACTCTTTCCTGAGAAATCTGGGCTGTATTAGATGCTAGATCTCTCTTCTGCCCTAAAGCATCCGATGACACGAAGATCGGTGTGATAAGATGCTTTCCCAATTTAAAAATGGTGCTGTTTATATCTGGCAAAACCAAAGTGATGAAATGCTTGTAGCTTCCGGTTTCTTAGACTTTAGAGTTGATTGGAACCATTCTGGTCTGGTCAGCTCAATGGGATAGGAGATCCCAAGAAAGCTGTGGAAGGCAGCGGGAGAGAACATCCCCTGCTATTGTTTGTAAAAGCAAACTAGAGGCTAATTAGTTGCTAGGATTGCTTTTACATGAAAGCCAGCTGTCGGCTGAAAAAACGATATCTCTGTGGATGAGAAATCTCCTGAAGTAGCGTTGCAATCACTGACGTATGTATTCTGAAAGCACACCCTGCTGCCATCAGAATAACAGATCAGTGCTGCATGGCGCTCCTGCAAAGCAAACAACGGGTAACAATAGAACATGAACTCTATAAAACAACTTTTTTATTTGAAATCTGTGCCAAAAAAAGAAGCAATACCTTGTGGCTGTCTGAATAAACAGATCAGTGCTGCAGTTGTTAGGTGTGCCTGCAAAGCAAACAGCAAAGGTTTGCAATAAAACACAGTAACAAAAGAACATTAACTCAATAAAAAAACTACTTTTTTTCTGGAAATTTGTGCCAAAAAAAGAAAAATATATATGCCAAACCATTTTTTACTGAGGATGAGAAATCTCTTCCAGCAGTGCTACAACTATTTTATTAGGGTTTTTTTTTATTTTTTTTATAACTTTTTACATTTTTATTTATTTTTTTACTTTTACTTTTTTAGCTTTTTTTGTAACCTATAAAAAACTGTAAATGTTCCAAGCTGTGATTTTACCATATACCCTATACTAATACTCCACTAGTGTGTGGTGAGACTTCCCCTTTGCTCTCATCTGATATAATCAGAATCTTGTAGGCCTCTTCACTAGTGTACCTTTCATTGGACATTTTGGCCACTAAATTTAAAGGTACCTAGTGCGACTCAAGGGAAAAAGAGCACCTGACTGTCAGGGACTGCTTGAACCTCTACAAAAAAAGGAACCTGCTAGTGCTAGCAGGGATCAGGGCTGATCTTACATTGTGGTATTGTGTGCAATATATCAGAAGTGACGGCGATCTACTGATGCTGCACCTTTTGGGGGTTGCTAAATGCAGATGCTGGCAGGTGTAGGGGATGATCCTGCTAATGCTGCATTTTTGAGGACACTATACTATTGGTATTGGCTAGAGATACTGATCCGTTCAGACACTATACTAGTAATGGAGGTTTATGGCGTGTATGTGAGAGTGTTCCTGGCAACCAAAGGGTTAAGCATGATGGTGATAGTGTGATGGGCAATCTGACACTATCTGGGAGGGATGCTAACTGACGCTAACACTATAGCCACCCATGACACTGATACAGTGATCAGTAAAAATATCTGTACACTGTACTAATGACACTGGTGACAGGGCAATGAAAGGGTTACCTAGGGAGTAACCAGAGGGTTAAAATGTGCCTCTCTATGTTTTTACTGTGTCAGTGTGCTGCTTTGACTCTCTCTGGAACTTAAAAGGGTGCAGGAGAGAGGATTGCATCATTTCCTGTGCCTGTTTTCTGTAAACACAGGTACAGGATGATCTCTGATTCAGTAGAACCAATCCAAAAATCATTGGCCTGGAGCAGATGACTGATCGGCGGTTCTCCTGGGAACACACAGGAAGCTTGGATCCCGTGCATATATGTGATTCTGCGCAGGGCAGCCACCCTGTAGAGGTAAAGCTACAGGCAGTGCCGGGACAAGGGCGAAAGTTCCAAATTGCGCCCCCACAGGATGTATGAGCATTACGTGTCAGCAAAAATCCCCTCCCTCCTAAAAGAAATTGAGCACTAATCTGCATTCTTACCTCCTAAACACAAATTCCCCTTCCTCCCAGTTCAAATATGCTCCCCTGCTAAAATACCTCCTCCCTCTCTCTCCCTATATACCTCCATCACAAATCCCCCCCAAAAAAATTCCACCTCCTAATACAAATCCTCAAACCCTCAAATTTCCCCTCCAAGCACACATTCTACTCCCCCAATCCCCAATCTTAGCACAATTCCCCCATTCCCAAAAACATTTCCCTTCCTATCACAAATTCCCTAACCCATCTTCCCAATTGCCTTTTCTAGTATGAATCCCCCAAATCCTCCTTCCTAGCACAGATCCTCTTCCCCATCCCCCCTCCCAACACAAATCCCCTCAAATCCCCACTCCCAAAATGTCCCCTCCTAAAACAATTCTTACCCTCTGCCGTCCCCAAATTCCCCCTTCCAACACAAATCCCCCCCCCCAATATCCTCATGGTGCCCTCATACTTCACATGATACCACAATGCCCAGGGCAGCAGCCCCTCCTGCCTATCCCTTGTCCCAGCCTTGGGAACCTCTGCAAAGATATACACAAAGAGTGAAAAAAAAAAAACCTGAAAGTGCTGTCCAGCACCACTGCTGGTTACTTTGCTACTGAAATGCCCTGAAACCTCTCCAGACCACTGGTGCAGATGCTGAAGGCTGCTATGCATCACCACAACAGGGTACTTTGGAAATGACCTGCTATCAACTTGTGTGATAAAGACTGCAGTACAGCGGCCAACGTGGTGATTGATTATGGTGGGAGCTAATTCTGTGTCCAGCCAGAGGGAGAGTTCTATCCTGCCTGTGATCATCTAGTGATACATTATGCTCTATGACTCCTTGAGGGTCAAATATTCGAGGTGAGCACACACGCCAGATGGTGACAGAGGCACAAGCTTTGAGCATGCAAATTTATATATGGTTGAAGATTTGAAATCCAGCACTTTTCATTTATCCTTGGGACTTTGCGATATATAATTTAATATTGTTATTGTCACAGTGTATGATTTGGTGTCTCCATGTCACATTTATGCATTCACATTTTTTCTGTTTGTTTGAATCATGGTACACTCCATACTTCATATATATTTGAATTAAGTTGTTTTTAGTCACTTCTTTTTTATTGATCATACAGAGTCACACCAAAAATTGAACAAAGTTACTTTTATGCACATCTTTTATTGATTTTCACCATTTATTTTAAGCATATCACAGTATACACAGCACTACACCACTTTCCTTACCCGTTTGCCAACTGGATACACATGTCTTTTTCATGGCTAAGGGTAGTAGCTGGGGTAGGGGGTGTTGACAAAAGAGGATTTAACCTAGCAGAAGAGGCATAAGCACAAGAGACACATCCTATTCACTTGAAGTTATGTCCCTTGTGCTGATTTCTGTGGGTCTTTTTTTGACTGCACTTAGGCTTTAATTTCCAATATTTTTTAGAGTTAGTAGTGAAGTACAGTGCAGAGCTGAAATGAGATCCCCATGGAGTTTTGACAAATAAATCTATATACATATGCAATAGAAACTCCTAATGTACTCGACATATTCTCTTAATAGTATGAATGCTATGAATTTATGTATATATGCTACCCTGGACCATCTCTCAAAAATACATCTGTTATCTGAATGCAAGTAAGGAAAAGTTTGAATGGCATTGGAAATGTTAACATAGTGAGCTGTACTCCCACGGGGCTCACAGTGGCACTTAGAATGTAAATGGATAAAATACATTAAAGCATGAATACAGCTTTGGCCTAATAACTGACTGTTTTGTCTTCTTGTAGACAGAGGGTACATTTTTTTTAAACTCAAGCTTATTTAATGGAAACATGTAAGAAAGAAATACGGGTCTATGGAGAACCTTCTAAAAGTGCTAATTGCATGTCTTTCTCTGATTTTCTAACCTGGAACTAGTTTTCAGATTAGAAAATCAAAGGCAAAGTGGAACTTTAGGCTATATAATGAAAATGGGAGGGCAAGCAGGATTTTTACTGCAGAAGAGACATGCTTTGTTGCTTCTGCATAAGCTACCTATGTGCCTGTCTGTTCTTGGACAGTAAACTGCGCAATCACAGCTCGCTCACTGCACAAATCCAGCATTGCCAAAGCTGATGGAACTCCTGTGCATACACTGGAGTGACGCCAATGTCAGTGGACGGAGATCGGGACCAGGAAGCCGGTAGCCCAAAGATGTAATTTGGATAAAGTGAGTATAGTTCCACTTTAAGTCAACATTTCTGATCTGCATTCTTTCACTTTATCAATATGAGGAGCAGTTGCAGGTCCTTCAGGCCCACTGACCAAGGAGGCTCACCAGACTCAGGGCCATTTATAGCCCCAGGAGTGCCACCATTATCTCATGGTACCAGGTACTGGAGGTCAGAAAAAGTATTTCCGTGAATTATTGGTGGCCCTGTGCCCTTTTGTTTTATGTATGAAATCCCTACATGGTCTTATAGACCGTATTCCCCTCCCCCCTAAAGCATGCGCACATCACCCCCATACTCAAAAAGCCCTCCCTGGACCCCTCTGACCCAAACAACCTCAGACCCATCTCCCTGCTGCCACTCACTTCCAAACTCCTGGAGCGCTTAGTCTACAACCGCCTAAGCGCCCACCTAACTGACAACAACCTCCTTGATCCACTACAGTCCGGCTTCCGTCCCCTACACTCCACCGAAACCGCCCTCCTCAAAATCACCAACGACCTACTTACCGCCAAAGCCAAAGGCGACTACTCTGTCCTCCTCCTCTTGGACCTCTCCGCGGCCTTCGACACAGTTGACCACCCCCTCCTCCTTAATAAACTATTCTCCCTTGGCATCAGAGACACCGCTCTCTCCTGGTTCTCCTCTTACCTATCCCGACGCTCCTTCAGCGTTTCCTACAATGGTGCCACCTCCCCTTCCCTCCCCCTCTCTGTTGGGGTCCCCCAGGGCTCTGTCCTTGGACCCCTTCTCTTCTCCATCTACACCTCCTCCCTTGGCAAACTCATACACTCCCACGGCTTCAACTACCATCTCTATGCTGATGACACTCAAATTTACCTCTCCACCCCTCACCTCACCTCCACTTTCTCCGCCCGCATCACTCACCTCCTAAACGACATCTCTGACTGGATGTCGCTCCATTTCCTCAAACTCAACCTCTCCAAAACCGAGCTTCTCGTCTTCCCTCCTGCCCGCGCCCCCCCCCATCCTATCCATCACTACTAACATCACCACCATCAATCCCGCCCCGCAAGCCAAAGTCCTTGGGGTCATTCTGGACTCTAACCTCTCCTTCCAACCTCATGTCAAATCACTGACAAACACATGCAGGCTCCACCTCCGCAATATCGCCAAAATACGCACCTTCCTTACCCCAGACACAACGCTAAACTACTTGTGCACTCCCTGATTATCTCACGCCTTGACTACTGCAACTCCCTCCTCACCGGCCTACCCCAGTGCAAACTCTCCCCGCTTCAGACCATCCTGAACTCAGCTGCCAGACTCATCCACCTCACCAGCCGCTCCACCTCTGCCACCCCCCTCTGCCTCTCCCTCCACTGGCTCCCTATCGCCCAACGCATCAAATTCAAACTACTCACTCTGACCTACAAAGCCATTCACAACACTGCCCCTAACTACCTCACCGACCTGATTCCCAAGTACCACCCTACCCGTACCCTTCGCTCTTCACAGGACCTCCTTCTATCTTGCTCCCTGGTCTCCTCCTCACACGCACGTCTGCAAGACTTCTCCAGGTCCTCCCCCATCCTCTGGAACTCACTACCCCAATCCATCAGACTGTCACCTTCCCTCCTCACCTTCAGGCGCTCCCTGAAAACCCACCTCTTCAGGGAAGCCTACCCCACCCTCACCTAACTGCTGCTCTCCTTCATTCCTCCTACCACTCCATCCCCCACAGCCACTTCCTCCTGTACCACTACCCCCTCCCTCCCAGATTGTAAGCTCGAAAGAGTAGGGCCCTCTTACCCCTCGTGTGCTGTTCGTAGCTGCTGTAATGTTTCATGTATTGTCCCCCCCTCTATTGTACAGCGCTGAGCAAACCCTTTGGCGCTATATAAACTCAATGTAATGTAATAATGTAATAATAGACCCAGCCATATATACATGTAAGCATTCCTTAATGAGTACAAGTTTTTTGGATTTGAGAGCAGCTGATGTGCTCACATAAGTGTAAATCAGAAAAAAGGTAGCGTTTACTAAATCAACTCAATTTAGTGATAGTGATATAACAAATAAATAAAACCTTATTTGTGATGGTGATACAACAAATAAATACAATATTATGAAAATATATATGTAAATCTTCATAAAAATACAATAAAGTGATTAAAAAAATGCCTCTGATGTCTCTCAATTCAGAAAATAATACGATGTGAAAAATCCATAATCTCACCAGAGCAAGTTGCTAGTAATATTATAAACTAGCAAATTGCGTGTTTGCTCTGGGAGCAATGGTCTGCAGACTGGTAACCAACGGCAGAATGTCTTTCCAATACAGTCCAAATCTTCATATAACATATAGCCTCAAAGGTAAGAGAACAAAGCAGGAGAGTGTAATATTGTATAGAAGGGTTTATTTAAAAAACATCATATCCAAACCCCTCACATGGTAAAGTGCCATAAACCAACACTAGCATGAACCGCACAACACATAATTCGTCTCAAAAGCCGGAGAAGTCGGCAGCTTACGGAACGTAGTGACGCCACTCCAAAGCTCCACCATACGCGTTTCATCATCTGACGTCTTCAAGGAGTGGCACTTTACCATGTGAGGGGTTTGGATATGATGTTTTTTAAATAAAAACCTGCTATACAATATTACACTATCGCCTGCTTTGTTCTCTTCCCTTTGAGCCTATATGTTATATGAAGATTTGGACTGTATTGGAGAGACTTTCTGCCGTTGGTTACCAGTCTGCAGACCATTGCTCCACAGATCAAACAAGCGATTTGCTAGTTTATAATATTACTAACAACTTGCTCTGGTGAGTTTATTCATTTCTATTGGTGAAGGATTTTTGCACATTGGTGATGGATTTTTCACATCGTATTATTTTCTCAACTGAGAGACATCAAAGACATTTTTTTGAATCACTTTATTGTATATTTTTATGAAGATTTACAGCATATATATTTTTTCATAATATTTTTGTATTTATTTGTTGTATCACCATCACAAATAAGGTTTTATTTATTTGTTATATCACTATCACTAAATTGAGTTGATTTAGGGGCAGCACAGTGGCTAAATGGTTAGCACTTCCGCTTGGCAGTACTAGGGTCATTGGTTCAAATCCCAGCCACGGCACCTCCTGCCTGGAGTTTGCATGTTCTCCCTGTGCCTGCGTGGGTTTCCTCCAGGTACTCCAGTTTCCTCCCACGATCCAAAAGACATGCTGGTAGGTGAATTGGCTCCTGTTTAAATTGTCCCTAGTATGTATATGTATGAATGTGAGTTAGGGACCTTAGATTGTATGCCCCTTAAGAGTTAGGGACTGATGTGAATGTACAATATATATGTAAAGCACTGCATAAATTGATGGCACTATATAAGTACCTGAAATAAATAAACGCTACCTTTTTTCTGATTTTCACTATTACCTCTATTAGAGGGTGAGGTTTAGCAGCGTAAATATAACACAATAATATAATTTAAGGTTTTTTTGGCGCTGTTTTCACTCATATGTTATTTTACTCACATATAAGTGTGACAGTCTTAAGCTGGCCATAGAAACAAATTCCTCCATCCACACAAGCGGAAGCATCCCCCCCAACCTGGACATTTTATTCTGAAGGTGGGCCACTCTGCTGTCAGAATACATTGATCAGCCTTATAGGCTATAGCCTGCAGCACAGATCGAGCGGGGTAAATCCAACAGGGAGCTTGTACAGAAAATGATAAGTAGGTCAGTTTCCACACAACCTTCCCGTCCATACATGGATTGAAGATCGTCCAATCCCTGCTGAACTGAATCAATTTTGATCCATGTATGGTCAGCTTATCTGAAAGTCCGTACGGTGGTACAGACATGGAGCTGAAGGAAGAATTTGCAGGAGCCTGACTTTGCACCCCCATTTGCAATGCATTGCAAGCTGATTAAAATAATAATTGCACATTTATTTTTTGTAAATATATGTGTATTTATTTATTTATTTTTTTTTTTAAAAGGTGGACTTTGCCTTTAATAGGACAAACAACAACAATTGTAAACCATTGCATTCAAACAGAATTAAATGTTCTATAAGTTGATAAAAGAAAACTGAAATGTTATTGATTGCTATAGGTTACTGAACTCTGCACATTAAATCAGCTTTTTATGCTGCCTATAAAATGTGCCTAACCGTGTGTAGTGTGAGCTGTTCCTTACTGTATGACCAGAATGTAGTTATTTCAGAATGTACTTTATAAAATGCAATTTGTAAACACCAGGGGGCACTGTTAAATTAAAGTTACTTCTTGATAAATCTTAGTAGAGCAATAATGAAAACTAGGTAAGACTTTAAATAACTGTAAAAATGAAATCCCTCCCTATTCTAGATGTTTTAATGTGGAATGTATAGGTTCCTCACAAATGTTTAAATGCATTTTTAAAATAGGTACATTAGAATCATATACAGAAGTTTTATGTATAACTATTTTATAATTAATATTAATTTTTAATAATGTTAAAGTATATTTATCATGCACAGCATGTTAGACAGATATATGTTTAAAAAAAATGTCAGCTTGCAGGCTTACTTAAAGCTGAACTCTAGGCCGATCGAAAAGACACACATTATTGTAATCATTATTCCTTTATTTTTCTTTCCTTTAAGCAGTGTAAGTACCTGAATTTGACCTGGTATCAGCCACTCAGCAGACCATGAGTATGAGAGGAATAAGCACAGTAGGAGATAATCAGTTTACTGTATGTCCGGTCCAGGGGCATGCTGATAGGAGGAGAAAAAAGTGACAGAAATGAGCTCATTGCTGTGCTGCTTCTGCAGTCATTCTCCAGTTACATGCAAGGGTGGGTTCAGGACAGCCTAGGCTCAGAGAAAGTGGGTTTGATTGATGTTGGCTATTAGATGGCGGGCATTTTGTGGCAGAAAAGAAGTACTGCAGGAGGAAGCTCTGGATTAAAAGCAAATATTGCAACAAAAGCTGATTTTTTTTGTTTTAATTTTTAATAGGCTATTAGTCTTTATCTTGTTATGTTTGGATGGAGTTTTACTTTAAAAGAGGTAGACGCTAAATTCAACAAAACCTACATGCTGCTTATTAGTATCAACAGGGATGTCCATAAGTACAACAGCAGTGGATGAATAGAACCTTGCTTCCAGATAAGTCAGAAAAAGTGTAATTTATTCAGCAACCATAAATAAATGAACACAGTTGTGTGTTAAAATCAGATCACATCCAAACCTCTGTACATTTTAAACATGTGGTTCAGCACTTTTTGTGAAGGTGGTCATTAGAGATCACACGACAGCTGGTGAGATCCTAAGAAAAACGGGCAACTGCTACCGATGTCCCACGGGTGTACCTGGCTCTGGTCCAATGCTCGGCAGCTGGGCAGGGGGGAACCAACAAGAAGATGGCAGCTCTGTGTGTACTCGGACCCAGAAGTGATATCATCGGCAGAGCTGCGGGATGGAAATGATGATGCCGCCGTCCCGGCAGCTGTGTCAGAAGAGGGGTAGACCCAGGAACGCTCTCCCATCAATATGTTCATTTAGTCTATTTGGACTGAGGGTATGTAGCTTATGTATTCAAAATGTTTCATGCCTACACAATCTAAAAACTTGTAGATAGTTTCATTAGCAAACATCCGTAGTTCAGAAAACGTTTTATTGTGAAATTGAAAAAATGACATGGAACACTTTGTTCAGTACAACCCTCCTTGATAAATCTGCAGTGCTTGCCTATTCTTTTCCTTAAAGTGTGATTCATCTTCCCCAAGTACAACAGTTTACATGGACATTGCAGCATATATACACTGCTCAAAAGAATTAAAGAAACAGGTTTTAATCAGCATCAAGTCAATTAAACTCCTGGGATGTTGATCTGGTCAGTTAAATAGCAGAAGGGGTTGTTAATCAGTTTCAGCTGCTTTTGTGTTAATTAAATTAACAACAGGTGCACTAGATAGGCAACTATGAGACAACCCCCAAAACAGGAATGGTTTTACAGGTGTAGGCCACTGACATTTTTTTCCCTACTCATCTTTTCTGTTTCTGTTTTTCACTAGTTTTGCATTTGGCTAGGGTCAGTGTCACTACTGGTAGCAAGAGGCAATACCTGGACCCTACAGAGGTTGGACAGGCACTCCAACTCCTCCAGAATGGCACATCAAGAAGTTCTATTGGCAGAAGGTTTGCTGTGTCTCCCAGCACAGACTCAAGAGCATGGAGGAGATTCAAGGAGACAGGCAGTTACTCTAGGAGAGCTTGACAGAGCTGTAGAAGGTCTTTAACCCGCTATCTGCTCCTTTCTGCAAGGAGGAACAGGATGAGCACTGCCAGAGCCCTACAAAATTACCTCCAGCAGGTCACTGATGTGAATGTCTCTGACAAATCAGAAACAATCTTCATGCGGGTGGCCTGAGGGCCGATGTGCTCTGGTGGGCCCTGTGCTCACTGCCTAGCACCATAGAGCTTGATTGGCATTTGCCATTGAACACCAGAATTGGCGGGTCTGCCATTGGCACCCTGTGCTTTTCACAGATGAGAGCAGGTTCACCCTGAGCACACGTGACATACATGAAAGGGTCTGGAGAAGCCATGGAGAATGTTATGCTGCCTGTAACATCATTCAGCATGACTGTTTTGGTGGTGGGTCAGTGATGGTCTGGGCAGGCATATCCATGGAGGGACACACAGACCTCTACAGGCTAGACAATGGCACCATGACTGCCATTAGGTATCAGGATGAAATCCTTGGACACATTGTCAGACCATACGCTGGTGTAGTGGGTCCTGGGTTCTTCCTGGTGCATGACAATGCCCGACCCCATGTGGTGAGAGTATGCAGGCATTTCCTGGAGGATGAAGGAATTGATACCAATGAATGGCCCCCACACTTGCCTGACCTAAATCCAATAGAAAACCTCTGGGATATCATGTTCCGGTCCATCCGACACTGTCAGGTTGCACCTCAGACTGTCCAGTCTGTGAGTAAATACCCCAGGACACCATCCGTCGACTCATTAGGAGCATGCCCCAACATTGTTAGGTATGCATACAAGCACGTGGGGGCCATACAAATTACTGAGTACCATTTTGAGTTGCTGCAATGAGATTTCTGCAAAATGGACTAGCCTGCTGCATAATTTTTTTACTTTGATTTTTGGGGTGTCTTTGAATTCAGTCTTCTGTAGGTTGATAATTTTCATTTCTATCAAACGATGGGGCATCCTTACATTCCTAACACATTGCTCAATCCATATCAGTATAGATATCCAGCATGATATTCTTCCCCCTTGAGATCTGATGTGTTTTCAAAGTGTTCCTTTGATATTTTTGAGCAGTGTATATACAGTATATTGCACACTCACTTGAACAAGTGATAAATTGACAGCTGGAATAGTTCACTCCATTGTGAGAGAAGGCAGATTGACTGTGTAAGATAAATTGACACTTAAGGCACCCACTTTTCTGCATTGGTACATGCCCATTTATTATCAAATACCTATGTATATCGGGTCTGGGTCTGTTGATCATGTTTTTAACTGATCTAGCTCTCCTAAAGATGACAACAGTGGTTTTTGGTAGAACAGGGCCCAGTCTAGGATCCAAAAGTAATAGGTGCCAGTTCTTTACTTTGACACAGTTGGCCAGCTTAAACATGTACTGCAATATGTATAAACTAGAAATCCCTATTTTTTATTGCAAAGTTTATTGGAAAGATATATAGCAGTGTGCAGAGGGTTCCTCTAGAATTTCTAGTGTTAATATAGGGTTACACCTCTTTAGCACCTGATAGATAAATGCATGTAAAAGCTATTAAGATATGAGCACAGGTATATCTTGTTTGTTGCCAGTTCTTTTGAAAAGCTTTATGAATACCCCAGTATTTAGAATTAAAGTTGGTAATGAACTTAACACTACTATTATTTCTATTGTCCAAAACTGACTCTCTTCTACGTATTGGTTCATACTCCAAAAGATATTTCTTCTGGGCTTCCATAAACAAATCTACCAGGTACTTCCTCTATGAACTTGTCAATTAGAACTTGACTTTGGATTGTATAATCTTCCAACATATAATTTCCCTGCAACCTACCAAATTGGCCAACTAGAATGTTTCTCTTCCAAGGGAAGATGGCAACTACGATAATGCAGATATGAACTGGCACTAATTGGCTTTGCACTCTACTGAAAACCCTTGATGTCATGTTTAGGAGAGCTAGATCAGGTAAAAACATGATCACCCTCAGTAAACTGGTCAATAACAACAGACCCACACTCAATATATACATGAGTAATTTGATAATTGGGTGGGCATGCACCAATGCGGAAAAATGTGGGTGCCTCACGTGTCAATTTATCTAACATCCTGTCTTCTCTCACAACAGAGTGAAGTATTCCATCTGTCAATTTATTACTTGTTCAAGTGGGTATGTAATATATATGATATATATATATATATATATATATATATATATATATGCTATGATGTTCGTGCAAACTGTTATACTTGGAGAGGACGAAACACACTTCAAGGAAAGGAATAGGCAAGCACTGCAGATTTATCAAGGAGGTTTATACTGAACATAGCTTCCATGTAATTTTTCCCAATTTTCCAATAAAAGCATCTTTGACTTACTGGTGTTTGCTATTGAATCCATGCCTATTCAGTTTACCAATAGTTAAATATTTGTTGGATTGTGTAGGTGTGAAATGTTTTGGATCCATAAGCTACATACCCTCAGTCCAAAAGGACAAAATGAGCATATCAATATACACACTGTGATCTAGATGATATTGGTGCCTTCACACTGTGTGTCTCTCTGTTTCTATAATAAATAATATTTTGTTTTATATAAAATCTCCTTATATATAATTTTTGCTGCAGTTTTTGTGATTTTGTTTTTATTTATCTTCATGTATTTACCTCCCCCCTCTTTTTATTATTATAATAACCTATTATTATAATTCATTACTTTATTGTGATAGACTACATGGAGTCCTGTTGCTGTGGAGCTAATAGCTCGCTTGCCCCCTACCTACACAGTACATGATTTTGTGCATCCTTGCTACCTTGTAGCAGTACTTCTGCTATAGGACGGTCAGGGAGCAGTTAATCTATTTTTAGGGGTTTTTTTTATTATGTATCATCAAGCACTTCTCTCCCTGTGACATACAGTGCCTATATAATACATCTGCTCTCTCATTTATTTGGATTTGATAAGGAAGCCAGGAGCCTTGAAACATGTCATCCTATTGGTGAGAGAGTGTTCCTGGGTCTAATACCTCCTCTGACACTGCAATGGCGACATCATCATTTCCAGTCTGCGGCTCTGCTGAAAAACATCACTTTTGGGTGTGAGCACATACAGAGCAGCCATCTTCTTGGTGGTTTCCCCCACCACCTTCACAATAAGTGCTGGGCCACATGTTTTAAATGTTTAGGGGTTTGGATGTGACCAGATTTTAACACACAACTGTGTCCATTTCTTTATGGTTACTGAATAAATTACACTTTTTGTATGGACTTATCTGGAAGCGAGGTTCTATTCATCCACTGTTGTTGTACTTATGGATGGATGTTGACACTAGAGCACAGCATTAGGGTTTTGGTTTTTATTTCCATTTCTATAGTCGATTGCCAGCAGCACAGTGTTGTGGGGACATGAACTGCATTTACATTAGTCCACCAAGTGTTAGAGCCTTTGGTCCATTTGTGGATTTATTTGGCTAAATTCAGCAAAGAGCTAAATTTACCTAACATAATATTTTTGCTTTCAGTGTGATAAAACATCTATAATGGGCTATGATTCTCTTTGTAACAGTAATCTGAAAAACCTTCCTGTGATTTTGAATTTTCTTTGTTCACTGCATATACTACTAATGATTGAAAGCATTTAGGTTGTTTAGTAATAGTGCTACAATTTCTAACGGACCAAAATCAAAATTCCATAATTTTCTCACAAATTGTTTCAGTGTTTTCAGAGCTTTTCATTGTTTTCAATGCTTTTTCCTTTTTTTATGAATCCTTTTTGTTGATTTGTGGTCGTATCAAATATTCTAGTTTTTGCTAGATACCTAAATAGTTTAATATAGATACTGTAATTATTTTCTTGAAATAATTGAAATTTAACTTTCATTTGTTTTTTCCTAGTTTTTGGCTGAAACAATTTGTCCCACTTTTCCTAGTGCTTTATTATTCTTATTTGGAAAAGGGGAAAGTGTATTTATTATTGTGACCAGGCAAAATTACTAGGTAGTATATTAATTATTGTAACCAGGTAAAATTAATAGGGAAAAGAATATAGCCAAGTGAATATAGCCAAGTGCAATAACTGGGAAAAAGATGCACAGAATGAAAAGTGCAAATTGTTTTTTTTTTTTTTTAAAGGAAGCCTTATCAGCTATTTTTTTTATTGTCTATCAAGTTGGGAAGTGAGAAGTAATACCTTCTTGAACCATTGTTATGTTGCTACATGCTCCCATGTAAAATGTTGGACTTCACATGGTACGTCCCATAGTCAGTGATTACTAGGACAAAATTGAGAGGAGGAATCTTCCAAAAAAACAGCAGTAACAGCCTGGAAGGGGTTCTAACTTCACTTGTACATTCAAAATGAAAAAAATGTTTGGGTTATACATCCCTTTTAAACTGAACATTTTTGGCATCTTTTTTTTATTCTATGCAGTCCCGAAAGAATATGGAATTTGAGCAGAGCAAATATAGGACTTTCTCTTGGATACATTTACAGAGTGTCTCATATTGCTTATACAATTCATAATCATGGGGTACACTCCAGTTTGACTGGTAGAAACTTTTATTCAGTATACTGCCCTCTTACACCAGGCCCCATCAGTTCAGGGCCCAAGCACCTGATGAGCAGGGAGGCCAGCCGTACTGTCTTTTTGCAGACTCCAATGTTCTTGTTCTTCCCTCTGTCTGCCCCCCATATGCCTCCCTCTCCAGCAGCGCTGCTGACTTGCCTCTTGTCCTCTCCTGCAAGCATCTGCTGTAAGCACACAGGTGGATGTTTAAGGATAGATAGTGGGGGAAGGGGCCGGTAAATATTTCATATTTACCGACCCCATCCTTTCCTGAATGAGCACAGTAAGTGATCAGTACCAATTGGTTCTGTGTACATTCATCACTGAAGGATAGTAAATTGTGTTTACTATGCTTCAGTTTGTGAATGAACAGGAAACCTCAGAGCACTTCCTATTCATTCATTTGAGCAGCTGAGGCTGCATAGAAAGGAAATTAGTAATCTCTATCCTCATTCCCTTTCTTTGTCTCAAATGTGAGACATGAGGGGTCTGTTTAGGCACCTGAGCCCCCCCAATAGGGCAGTAAAAAAATAAAAAAGTAAAATAAATAAATAAATAAGAAAATGTATTAAAAAAGGTAAAAAACAGTACAATTCTAAAAAATAAAAAGAAATGTAAGGACTCATTCACATGTGCTTTGCTCTTTGAAGAGCAATCAGCATTCGGATTGCTCTTCATAGAGCATTTTGACAGATGTGAGGAAGCATATTTCCTCCTCACCATCTGCTTTAACCCTACACTAACGCACCACAACCATATTGATGGGTCTTGTCCGACAGGGCTGCGAAGCACTGTATTGTGGAAGTGGCACATGTTAACCCCTAGCCACTTTATGTTGTTGAAGTTTTTGGTGAGTGGTAAATGTGCATCTAAACCATGAAGTTTTTAACCCCCCTCCCACACACACACACACAAATACACAACCTCACCTGTGAATGAGCCCAAAGGACTCATTCACACAGGTACTCTGGCCCTGTGAATGAGTGGATTGTTCACAAGTCAGGAGCTGTCCTTTACTCTAAGGAGATGCAGTGGCTGTATAAACACAGCCACAGGTCTGAATTTGGCAGGTGTGCAAGCATGGGTGAGTGACCCTAAATGAGTGCACACTGTCTTTGTTCAGTGCCATACACTTTCACCCACACACCTGTCAAATTATAACTTGTGGCTGTGTTTCTACAGCTGCTGCTTCCCCATTGAATAACATAGGCTGCCTGCACACAGCTTCAGGTGGCTCCAGCACCATAAACACATTGATGATGCACACTGTAAAGGCTACAGCATCCATGTGATTATGTTACAATGCCTCTCTTCATACAACGATTTTTGTTGTTTTTGTGTACTAAAATAATGATTTTAGTGTATTTTTAGTGAAAATAAAATGTTATTTTTTTTTGGGGGGGGGGGGGGGCGGATGTCAGGTGTGCTGTATGGGACCCTGTGCTTTATAACAGCACCCATGAATAGTGGCGACCTTACAAAAAAAGGTGCAGGAATCAGGGAAAAGATAATCAAAAAGTTTCTGGTTTAGCAAACATTGAAACTATTTTAGGGGACATAGAACACGGGTAATCCTGTGGAAGTTCAAACAGGAGAGTGCATAGCTTCATAGTTCAAACAGAGATAAAATTTGCTGGTAGTGTCATCAGGGATACATTAATTTTGTTAACACATATTTTGGTGTCATGTGTCATTATTTTCTTCTGCTCTTTTTCTGATAAACTGTAAGTCTTTAAGTAAAATTCACACAGTTGCAGTGCATTAATACATGTGTGTTGCTCCTATTCATGTAAATGAAATGTCTAACACACCAAAACTCACAAAAATACTGCATCTACTATTTTTTGTAATGTGGCACACTACAATGTTCAGTAATAAAAAAAAAGCATGTGTTGTAGTCAGGGGCGGACTGACAACTCATGGGGCCCCCGAGCAATAGGGGATCATGGGGCCCCTGTGTCCTTGCCCAAACTCAAAAAAGCCTATGAAAAAGGTACCAGGGGCATCTCATGGGTCCCCCTACTGACCCTGTGCCCTCGGGCAGTGCCCGAGTTTCCAAATGATCAGTCCGCCCCTGGCTGTAGTGCTGCATTGGCTGCCATAAAGAGTGAATAGCATCCTATGGTACCAACGAACATGAGGCATGTTTTAGCATTCTCTAAAAATTTACACAAAGACATGCATGTTGTTTCAGCACAATAGTATGAACCCCGCTAGAAGGATAATTCCTGCATATCTTTTGATCCTGACTGGTACTAATTTTTTTGGAACTAAGCCCTCAAAGTGTAGCCAGTTAGTCTTTTTCCATTTCCTGGGTATGTGTTTTTCCTGAATTTAAAAAACATGGGATGGTGAGTCTTTTGTATTCTGGCCCCAAAAGTTTCATAAGTTTTGTAGGGGTGCTGTCACAGCTATTCTTGGCAATGTATTCAGTTACCTTTATCAAAAAATTTTTTTTTGTCATTTTAACCACATATGAACATTTGTATGCCTTTGATTGTGGCAGGCGCAGCACCCTTTGGTGCCTTGTGCGCTGTGGCATTAGAAAAATTATGCAATTGCTGTTTCTTTGTTTGATTAGACTGACTTTACTCTGTAATTCCTCCAATGCCGCTCTATGGATGCAGTAGGTTTAAAGAGCACACCGAATACTTTAGTTAACTTCTTTAATAACTTCAATCTTCTTCATATAACACTGCTTACAATGGCTTATTTCTTTCATATTACAATGGTTTAACTTGTATTACATTGGGTTGATTCAATAGATTGATAAATTCGTTAGATTCAGTAAATTCGATTTGCTATATTCGATTCGATAAGTTTGTTCGATATATTCGTTCGTTCGATATATTCGTTATATTCGGTGGAACTACAAGTAAAACACACACAACAGTTTCAACATACAGATCCACTAGCACTGCCAAACAATAGAGGAACACACAAGTGCATTAAATACCTATTTGGCCTTCTCTGTCTCCATAAAGCTTCTCTGACTGGAACTGTCTGTTTCCTCTTCTGTCTGGTGAGCATGTGTCTCTAGAAAATCCTAGCAGGGAGTTTTACACAGGCATAGATGTGAAACTGGTTGGGATTGGTTAAGGCTCTGTACAGTGTGAGGCTGTCTGTGATTGGCTCAGCTCTATACTAACTCTTAAAGGCATTTTTTCCTTTTCTGCTTCTGCTAACACAATGAATATATAAATGTCATAACAATCAAAGACATAAATCACAGCAATGATTCTGCTTTTGGCTTTAACATATGCACATATATACTATACTGAGGTTATTGGCAGGTTTGGTATACACATATACTAGCAACCTAGGACTGGTCTTAGCTGGCCAGCTACATTGATGACATACTGTCAATAGTTAGGGTTCTTTGAGCACTTAAGTTAACCTCTCTGGGACCTTGTACCACCTAAAGAATAGTTTGCAACAATAAAGGTATGCTTTGATAGTAATAGACAAACGTATAGTACATGTAAACTCTCACTTTGCAAAACCAATTTGTTTAAAATGGTAATCACTTAGCTACATAAAAGCTAGGGGAGGAGAAATAGCAGCACGCTGATCTTTGAATAGATGTGCGGAGGTGAGAGTGGGGGAGCAGGAAAAGTCTGATAATTGGAGGAGAGCAGGCTGAGTTCCCAGCATAGCTAGAGAATTGACCACACTGTGCTCTTCGCCTAATATGGTCATTTTTCAATAGGAAAGCAGAGGCCTGCCAAGAACACCAAGGATTTAACACAAGGAAGCAATACAAAGAGAACAGGATAATTTTTCATACATGTACATGGTACAGCAAGAACACATCAGGAATAGGAAATGTTGTGTTTACACATTCTTTAAAGTGAATATGAATACAAATGTGAACTCAACAACTGTACTGTACGGTATTTTATGTCGTAATACACTGCTCAAAAAATTTAAATTGAAAACACATCAGATCTCAGTGGGGAAAAATATCATGTCAGATATCTATACTGATATGGACTGGGCAATGTGTTAGGATCGTAAGGATGCCCCATAGTTTGATGGAAACTAAAATTATCAACCCACAGAGGGCTGAATTCAAAGCCACCCTGAAAATCAAAGTGAAACAATTACCGTATATACTCGAGTATAAGCCGAGTTTTTCAGCACATTTTTTGTGCTGAAAAACGGCCCCCTCGGCTTATACTCGAGTCAACGTCTGCAGATGACATGCCGTCCCTGTCATCTGGACACACCCCCGGGATCAATCCTCGCCGCTCCCTCCCTCTCCCATGGTACACACTTACCGGTCAGATGTCTTCCTTCTCCGGCCGCTCTCCTCCTCTTCACTCGCTCGATCTTCGCGGTGCCGCTCGGCTCCTCCTCTCCAAGCTCCACCTCCTCGCCGGTGATTGGGCGCCTGTGTGCCTCTCCTGAGCTACAGTTCCGGCGGACAATCACTGGCGAGGAGGTGGAGCTTGGAGAGGAGGAGCCGAGTGGCACCGCGAAGATCGAGCGAGTGAAGAGGAGGAGAGCGGCCGGAGAAGGAAGACATCTGACCGGTAAGTGTGTACCATGGGAGAGGGAGGGAGCGAGCGAGCCCAGGCTGGAGCAGGGGTCACCAACGATGGGGCACTATTCCTCCCCCCACTGACACCTACGATGGGGCACTATTCCTCCCTCCATTGACACCAACGATGGGGCACTATTCCTCCCCCCACTGACACCAACGATGGGGCAGTATTCCTCCCCCCCAGTAACACCGACGATGGGGCACTATTCCTCCCACACTGACACCAATGATGGGGCACTATTCCTCCCCCCACTGACACCAACGATGGGGCACTATTCCTCCCACACTGACACCAATGATGGGGCACTATTCCTCCCCCCAACTGACACCAACGATGGGGCACTATTCCTCCCCCCACTGACACTAACGACGGGGCACTATTCCTCCCCCCTCGGCTTATACTCGAGTCAATAGTTTTTCCCAGTTTTTTGTGGTAAAATTAGGTACCTCGGCTTATATTCGGGTCGGCTTATACTCAAGTATATACGGTATGCAGCAGGCTAGTCCATTTTGCTGAAATTTCATTGCAGCAACTCAAAATGGTACTCAGTAGTTATGCATGCCTGAAAATGTCAGGGCATGCTCCTAATCAGATGACAGATGGTGTTCTGGGATATTTCCTCCCAGATCTAGACCAGGGCATCACTGAGCTCCTGGACAGTCTGAGGTGCAACCTGGGGGTGATGGATGGACCGAAAACATACTCTTTCCACATGAGGCCGGGCATTATCGTGCACCAGGAGGAACTCAGGACCCACTGCACCAGTGTAGGATCTGACAATGGGCCGAAGGATTTTATCCCAATACCTATTCGCAGTCAGGGTGCCATTGTCTAGCCTGTAGAGGTCTGTGCGTCCCTCCATGGATATGGCTCCCCAGACCATCACTGACCCACCACCAAAACGGTCATGCTGAACGATGTTACATGTAGCATAATGTTCTCCATGGCTTCTCCAGACCCTTTCATGTCTGTCACATGTGCTCAGAGTGAACCTGCTCTCATGTGTGAAAAACACAGGGTGCCAGTGGCGGACTTGTCAATTCTGGTGTTCAATGGCAAATGCCAATCGAGCTCTATGGTGCCAGGCAGTGAGCACAGGGCCAACTAGAGGACGTCGGACCCTCAGGCCACTCTCATGAAGTCTGTTTCTGATTGTTTGGTCAGAGACATTCACACCAGTGGCCTGCTGGAGGTAATTTTGTAGGGCTCTGGCAGTGCTCATCCTGTTCCTCCTTGCAGAAAGGAGCAGATAGCGGGTTAAGGACTTTATACAGCTCTGTCAAGCTCTCCTAGAGTAACTGCCTGTCTCCTGGAATTTCCTCCATGTTCCTGAGACTGTGCTGGGAGACACAGCAAACCTTCTGGCAATGGCACATATTGATGAGGAGTTGGACTGCATGTGCATTTGACACTAGACAGATGCAAAACTAATGAACAACAGTCAGAAAAGATGAGTAGGGAAAAAAATGTCAGTGGCCTCCACCTGTAAAGCCATTCCTGTTTTGGGTGTCGTCTCATCATTGCCCATCTAGTGCACCTGGTGTTAATTTCATTACCACCAAAGCAGCTGAAACTGATTAACAACCCCCTCTGCTACTTAACTGACCAGATAAATATCCCAGGAGTTTAACTGACTTGATACTATACTCTGATTAAAAGTGTTCCTTTAATTTTTTTGAACAGTGTATTATAGCTGGCTATGGATCCCTGGAGTCCTGTGTTTCACTTGGATACCAAGCCTAGGCATTATTGGGAGACTCTATGCCAGAAACTTTTTTCTCACCTAAAGGGTAAATTCACCTTAGCAAAAAACTGCCTATGTAGATAAAGGGCATCTATAGGTAAAAAAAAACAGTGCAGCTGTGAGTAAAGTTGAATAATGATTTTATTATAGGTGTAGGTCATTTACATACCTTCTGAATCCTTACTGAAATACACCCAGGACATTGCTAGGACATTGCTAAATGAGGCCTAGTTGGTACTGCTCACCTCCTCCATCTCAGGAGTGAGTACTTTCTCTGATTTAAACCCCCTCACACAGTCTTTTTCTCCCCTGATACATTAGTTCAGCATATATGATGGAGCAGGTAAGCAGTAATTATTAGGTCTCACTTAGCAACAGCCTAGCAATGCCATAACAGTATTCCAGTCAAGCTTCAGGAGATACGTAAATGGTCTACACCTATACAAGGGCATTATTCAACTTTAATCACAGCTGCAAAGTTTATTTTTTTCTACAGATAACTTTTATCTGATCTGCATAGACAGTTTTTTTGAAAATGTGAACTTACCATGTAAGTTCTTCCGTTTGACAGTTGAATGGTGTGTGTGTGTGTGTGTGTGTGTGTGTGTATTTGCGGGGGGGGGGGGGGGGTAGGATTAGTGTAGGAAAGGGTGAAACTTGATCTCAACCGAAGCTTTATGGACAACCTGGACCTTGGACCCAAGGGGTTTTGCAGGACTGCAATTGGGGACTAACACAAGTTAGCACTACCCCTGGTGTAAAGTGTCATTGATGTTTCAAAAACGACAAGTTAAAAAAATTTTTTAACATTCAATAGTTTATACATGAAACTTATTATCAAGCAACTATTATACACTTTTTTAATAGAACAGGGAACAATTTCACCACCATTAAATGCATTTTATGTAACAAATACTCAGATTGAATTAATATATTTATTCTTTTTTTTCAGTAATATAAGAAAATAACTTTCAACTTTGGTTCAGTTTCTATCTATTGTGTGTACTTAGGTTCTGTATGTACTGCCTTGGGTAAGGTTTGAATGGATGTTACAGTTTTACCTTCATGTCTGACCTTTAAAATATCACAAAGCACAAAGGTTCTACCATTGCAGTCATTATGAATCCCCAACTTATATGATACATACTAGGTGTGGACCAATTAAATGAAACTATTTTGAAGCTCTAGCACCAATGGAACTATTGGAACTTAAGTCAGGAAATGCTTCAGTCAGAACCTAATGAGACATATTTAGTTCAGTGAGAAGATCCTTTTAATAAACCATCCTATGAATAGATAAAAGCTTGTCTCAATGGACTCATCATTCTGTCTTCACCAGTCACAGAAGCAGAAATTCAAACTACACTGGCAATTCTGCTACCATGGTAATAAGAAGAAAATGGAATCTAATGACATGCCTGTAAAAGTAGTATACAAACTGCTTATTGGTGTCAAGTGAGCTTTTTTTCTCCTTTCTCAAACCCCATCATAAAAAATATTTTAAACTATACAATTTAGAGAAACATTTTTATGTAACAGACACATACAATGCGAAGGTAAAAATATTTGTGTCACATAAAAGGATTGTTAATTCATAGTTTTATGTTGGTAATGTATTAACACAATTATTATGATTAATATGTCTATTGTACAGAGAATTATTTTTTGTAAACTAAAATCAGTGGTCAGACTGTAAAACAATGACTCTTATAAGGAGTAAAATGTTCATTAAAAAATCCTTTAATGAAAGACTTACAGTACATATATATTGCTTTATATATTGTCCAACTAAAAAGTGTCACCTCTTTTATCCCTTATCCTGTTGTCCATAGAAGAATTCCCCACTAACAACCAACCTGTGCTAGACATAGTTCGCAAAGATATGCTCCTGTCTCTTAGAAGCTTCCTAAAAGCAGACAGGATGTTCTGTATGCACAAGGTTAATGCTGACTTGCAAGCTTTTGACCTTTATGTGGACTTTTGTTTTGTGTACCTTACACATGATACCATTTTATATATCTTCATGGTATTATTTGACTGCATGATATATACTGTTGATCATATAAGCGTTGCACCATTATTTATACTTTACATTCAACCCTTAATCAGCACTATCTCAGGAAATCACTCAGTTACACCGAAACTACATGAGGTACTCCTTGAGAGTTTTCAAAAGGCGTCTAAATGCTTAAAAGTGACTTATTATGGTAGTGGCAATAGAGCAGGCAAATTATTAGCCCAGAAGCTGAAGGGTATTAGAAATAAAACTAAGATTCCTTTTATAGTTCATCCAAAACCAAATTATATCATCCAAACGACATACTGGATGCCTTTAGTCATTACTACGATAAGCTATATAACCTAAGTTAACTCCAGAACAATTGCAACAGTGTAACTTGCCCTTTTTCTCTTAGGAAATAGCACAAGTAATTGATTCTCTCCCAAATAATAACTCACCAGGGCCATACGGCGTTAGTGGGGAATATTTCAAAACATTTAAATCAAAACAAATTCCCCACTTGGCTAAAATATATAACACTGCGTATGTCTCTTCCTTTTTCTCCCCTGAAATGCTTAGAGTGTTGATCATACATTACCCAAGCCATGGAAAGGACCAGACATACTCCAACATTTTAGGCCCATCTCATTATTAAACAACAACCTAAAATTGTATGCTAAATTTATTGCATTCCACCACATGGATATCCAACCACTTCTTATACATCCAGATCAATCTGGATTTACTAAGGGCTGCCAATCTACAGACACAATGACCATCTCATAAACATTATCCACCATGCTGGTGTTCAAAAAGCACTGTCTCTGCTTCTGGCCTTTGATGCAGAGAAGGCGTAGGATAGAATTCACAGGGGATATTTGATCCAGACCCTATCCGCCTTTGATTTTACAGAACTAATACTCTACCATTATGCATTGATATTATACTTATGTTAACTGAAGTGGAAAAAGTGTTTTCTCACAGGCGATGATCTATATGTAGGCCCAGCTATCAAAACTTTTATATCTCTACAAGTGGAGCATGGGCTTACCAGTCAGGATCAATTCAAATATACACAAGTTACTCATTTCCTACAACAAAACACATTTACCACTAACACCCTCCACTGGCGAATAGCACAAATTGATTTATTCTTCCTCTCCTACAATCAAAGGTATCTCACTCTTTTACACCGTACTTCAGGATAAAGATACATTCTGTAGCTCCTCCGCCATAAAAGCATGGGAATGAGATTTTGGAGTTATATATTCATACAAGGATTGGTAAACAGCTCTTCACATTACAAATGCGGCTACTAAATGTACAGTGGGGATCGAAAGTTTGGGCACCCCAGCTAAAAATTTGTATTAATGTGCATAAAGAAGCCAAGGAAAGATGGAAAAATCTCCAAAAGGCATCAAATTACAGATTAGACATTCTTATAATATGTCAACAAAAGTTAGATTTTATTTCCATCATTTACACTTTCAAAATAACAGAAAACAAAAAAATGGCGTCTGCAAAAGTTTGGGCACCCTGCAGAGTTAATATCTTGTACTGCCCCCTTTGCAAAGCTGAGACCTGCCGGTGTCATGGATTGTTCTCAATCATCGTCTGGGAAGACCAGGTTATGTCAATCTCAAAGGTTTTAAATGTAAAAGTAATGAATGCTTCCTCTATTGGTAATGATCAGCAAACTCTGAAACAAGATATGGCAACCATGGAAAGACTGGTTTGAGTAAAGTGGTTAAACAACATTCTAACTGAATCATAAATGGTAACTATGGGCACAATTCACTAAGCGGTATTTTACCGCATCTGAGTATGCAATGGAATACCGCACAGCATTTTTATAAAAAAGTTTGAATTCACTAAAAAACGCTACTAAAATACCACATGAGTTATTTTATCAAGTCATGTGGTATTTTTGTAGTGAAAACCATGGGTTAATGTTTCAACTGTCAGCGGGGTTCCCCACTGACAGCTGAATGTAAAAGAAAGAATTGCTGGCAAATAAAAAATTATTTAAAAAATGGCGTCAGGTCCCCCCCTACATCCATACCAATCCTTTCAGGTCTGGTATGGATTGAGGAGAACCCCCATGACAAAATTAAAACAAACTGTTGTGGGGGTCCCCCCTAAAATGAATACCAGACCCTTATCCGAGCATGCAGCCAGGCAGGTTAGGAAAGGGGGGGCCAAGTGAGCGCCCCCCCTCCTGAACCATACCAGGCCACATGCCCTCAATATGGGAGGGTGCATTGGGGCAGGGGGCTCCCCCCCAAAGCACCTTGCCCCTATGTTGATGGGGACAAGGGCCTCTTCCCTAAAACCCTGGCTGGTGGTTGTGGGGGTCTGCGGGCAGGGGGCTTATCAGAATCTGGAAGCCAACTTTAACAAGGGAACCTCCAGATCCCGCCCTCCCTTGTGAATGAGTATGGGGTACATGGTACCTCTACTCTTTCACAAAAAAAAAATCTGTACTTTATTAAAAGGAGGAAAATAAAAGAATGTCCCCTGAAGTAGATCCAACATCAATCACGGTGCCCACCGCCGCCGACTCGAAAAAAGAAAAAAAATACTCTGCTCCTGATGCGAGCTCCCAGCCGTCTGACTGCTCTGCTGGCCTGACAGTTCTTAAATATGTAAGGTGCGTGGCCACCCAGTGACATCACTCATGTGATCCTGTCCCTATGTGACATCATTGACCGGGGCATGCTGGGTCAATGATGTAATGCAGGGGCGGGGTCACATAAGCGATGTCACTGGGTGGCCCCTCCCCTTATATATTTAAGAACTGTCAAGCCAGCAGAGCAGTCAGACGGCTGGGAGCCTACGTCGGGAGCAGAGCCTTTATTTTTCATCTGGGTAGTGGCAGTGGCGGGCATCGTGATTAATGTTGGATCTACTTTAGGGAACATTCTTTTATTTTCCTTCTTTTAATAAAGGACTGGTCAAAGCCTGTCTCCTGTCTTTTTTCACACTACAGTTTATTTTTTGAATGGGTAGCGGTAACATGTACCCCATATTCATTCGCATGAGGGGGGCGGGATCTGGGGTTCCCTTGCTAAAGGGGGCTTCCAGATTCTGACAAGCCCCCCGCCTGCAGACCCTCACAACTACAGCCCAGGATTGTGGGGAAGAGGCCCTTGTCTCCATCAACATGGGGACAAGGTGCTTTGGGGGGATTCCCCCTGCCCCAAAGCACCCCCCCATGTTGAGGGCATGTGGCCTGGTATGGTTCAGGAGGGGAGGCACTCACTCATCCCTCCCCTTTCCTGACCTAGCTGCATGCTTGTATAAGGATCTGGTATGGATTTTGGGGGGACCCCACGCCATTTTTAAAAAGATTTTGGTGTGGGTGCTCTCCTCAAAATCCAAACCAGACCTGAAGGACTTGGTATGGATGAAGGGGGGGACCCCACATTGTTTTTAAATTATTTTATCATTGCCAGAATTTTTTTTCGCTTTTACATTCAGCTATCAGTGGGGAACCCCGTTGACAACTGATGACTTATAGGTTGTTAGGGACTCGGCGGCCACCCATTCCTTAACAACCCTTGACAGTTAATGACAGATACCAGTACATACCGCATGCCTGGACTACTATTTAATTACTGTATGCATTTCATTATTTATTTCCTTTTGTGAATTGATTTTAAGGTCTTTTTATGTAGTATTTACCGAGTGTTTTTGCTATTTTCGGTAAATACTGCTTACTAGGAATAGTGAATTGACATTTTCAGTATCACATGCGATATGTGGTCATGTGACTGACTTAACTCATGCAATAAGCTGTAGTGAATTGTGCCCTATATCCCAGGAAAGGCCTATAATAATATCAGTTAACAATACTTGACTGTGACTGTATTTTTGTATTTTTTACTTTTGAACTGTTTAGACTCCCTTGCAAGCATTCATTGTTGCTGAACGGTAATGGTTCTTAACCTTCAATAAAAACATATTTAAGGTAAAGTACCTCATGTGTGCATGCATGGGACTTACATCATCCCAGCCCAGTGAATCAAGATGGATGAAGACTCCAAGCCTGGATGAAGAGAAAGACAGAAACTCGGGTGACAAAGGGCAGCGTGAATATTGCAGTGATGTAGAAGATTGCTTTGCAAAGTGCATGTTTGCACATTATAGCAAAAAAAACCCCTAAGGGTTCAAAATTATTTTTTTTCTTTGGCAGTTTTATTTCCCTTTAAAATGTTAAGATCTTCTAAAATGGCTAGAATATGCCTTGACGTTTGCCTAATAGGAATTGATATCAATCAAAGTCCAGCAAACAGTGGATTTACTCTTTAAGATCTTTACAAAGTGTATGATATCATTAAAACTAGAAAAGACACTTTTATAGAATAAGGCAAACCAGAAAACACTAGGTCAGATAGTCTGCTTTTCAAAGAACACCTAAAAACAAAATTAGGATGATTCAAATAATTTGGTTCTATTATTGCTTTCAAAGAAAAAACTGATCACCTGCCCAGGTCTATGACTGGCTTTTTAAACAGTGAACATGGGGGGCTGTCACTACGTGAGAAAATTTCCAAAAAAGTAGAACTATCCAGTTCAACTTGCCAGCCTACCCCAATCTAATATCGGCTTTTATTGGCAAGGAACAAGGATATGTATATCTTATCAACAAAGGGGGATAAGAAAAGCCAGTTCAAACTGTCAGCCAGTTAGCCAACTATCAAAAACCAAATTAACCTGTCTGGAAACATGCGTTTAAAAACAGGGGTTTAGTTAGCACACATTTGCAAATACATACGTAAGCCACAGAGCCACGTCACGGCACCCTGAGTATCTGTGGTCCTAACTCTACAAGTCTAAAGAGTCCTCACAGTGGAGGCACATGCATTTAAATGGATAGAAACAAGGGCAGATAAACATGAGGGGAGCCCCACCCTTCATTAAAAAGGTTATGGGAGCGCACCTGACACCCAGCATATTGCACAACGGCAGCTAGGGAGTCCAGTGCACCCACTGAACCTACAAAGCATACAAAGAAAAAACTGATCACCTGCCCAGGTCTATGACTGGCATTTTTTTTCTTTGGCAGTTTTATTTCCCTTTAAAATGTTAAGATCTTCTAAAATGGCTAGAATATGCCTTGACGTTTGCCTAATAGGAATTGATATCAATCAAAGTCCAGCAAACAGTGGATTTACTCTTTAAGATCTTTACAAAGTGTATGATATCATTAAAACTAGAAAAGACACTTTTATAGAATAAGGCAAACCAGAAAACACTAGGTCAGATAGTCTGCTTTTCAAAGAACACCTAAAAACAAAATTAGGATGATTCAAATAATTTGGTTGTATTATTGCTTTGCATGAACTATTTAAGAATAATATACAATAGTCAATAAAATAAGTCTTACTAAAAGGAACACGTGGACCCTGTATTCCCTACAAATTAGTTTAGGTTCTCAAAAATCTGAAGTTCTGAAAAAAAACTGATGCTTTGTTAATAAATACACCATTAACACCTACAGTCTTTTGTCCAGTCAGCTGAAATCATGGAGTTGATTTACTAAAACTGGAGAGTGCAAAATCTGATGCAGCTGTGGATGGTAGCCAATCAGCTTTTAACTTCAACTTGTTCAAATAAGCTTTGACAAAAAAAATGGAAGCTGATTGGTTTCTATACAGCATTGCACCAGATTTTGCACATTCCAGTTCTAGTAAATCAACCCCCATGGGTCCTTCCTCTTATTCAGCTATGATGGGGGTGGTCCTTCCTTCTAGACTGATCAGTGTACACATAATGACGTTTAAGTGCTGCTCATTCCAGGAGCACTGTGAGGCCAGGCTGTTTGATTACATACCTCCAAGTTTTCTGTCATTGACAGCACAGCTCACAGTAAATTAATTTGATTGGAATAAAATGGATTTTCAAGAGTAGCCCAAGACTTGTATCAGTATTCCTAAAAGGGTAGGGTAACTTATTACTATGATATACTGGCTGAAACACACCATGACATGAAAATGCAAAGCTGCATTTCACTTATTTAAAGGAAACTTGTTATAAAAGGAATAGACAAGCCACCACTACTAACCTCCTTCTTAAAAGACTAATTGGTTATAAAGCTGTTTCTCTTGCTTCAGAACATTCTGTTTCAAAGACCAGTAAAAGGTTTACAGATCAGAAGTTTTGAATTGGCTTTCTGCAAAACTGGGGTGAGTCAGCAACTCAGGGAGCTTTAAAATAATAAACAGAAAAAATACATTATTAAAAGGTGGACTGCAATATTATTCTCATGTAAAGTTACCTTTAAAAAGACCCTGTCACATAAGACCTTTATTCAAAAGAAAATGTATGCATTTTCTGCAGCTCATGCTTCTCATGCTGCTCAAAGCTACTCCTTTGCAGAGAATATGTTCTCTGCAACAGAGGTTTCCCTTTAGGAAAGAGATACTTCTGAAAGTGTCAGTCTTCATGGTCTCTCCAGTTCTCTCCATGGTTCCTCCTACTGACCTCAATATCATAGATGCCAGCAAGAGGAACCAGTGAGAAGCACAGCGGACCAAGAAGATCATTAATCAAGGAAATGTTAGCTTCCCTGTGCACTTCAGTGGACCAGTTCTCTGCAATGAAGCAGTGTTGAATGGTGCAGTTTGTAGGAAGGGTAAGTATGTACATTCTTCTTTACAGGGATATTCTGTGATTGAAAGGTTTTAAAATGTTGATAGGGTCTCTTGCATGTTGACTTACATAAGTAGCTATTACATAACAGATATGACATGTTAGAATATAGGTAAATTTTTCAAAATATTTAAAATTTTTGGAAAATGTGGGACTGTGATTTGCATTACTAAGAGGGGCGCTCAAGTCAAACCGGGACTTATGAGTTGATATAATAATTTTTCAACATACTCCCCTGCTACATTTATACAGTCATGGCCGAAATTGTTGGCACCCTTGATATTTTTCCTGAAAATCAAGTATTTCACACAAAAAAGGTATTGCATTAACACATGTTTTGCTATACACATGTTTATTCCCTTTGTATGTATTGGAACAAATATAAAACAGAGGCAGAAAAGCAAATATGACATAATGTCACACAAAACCCCAAAAATGGGCTGGACAAAAGTATTGGCACCCTTAACTTAATATTTGGTTGCACACCCTTTGGAAAACATAACTGAAATCAGTCGCTTCCTATAACCATCAATAAGCTTCTGACACCTCTCACCCGGAATTTTGGACCACTCTTCCTTTGCAAACAGCTCCAGGTCTCTCTTATTGGAAGGACACCTTTTCCCAACAGCAATTTTAAGATCTCTCCACAGGTGTTCAATGGGATTTAGATCTGGGCTCATTGCTGGCCACTTCAGAACTCTCCAGCGCTTCTTTGCCATCCATTTCTGAGTGCTTTTTGACGTATGTTTGGGGTCATTGTCCTGCTGGAAGACCCAGGATCTTGGACGCAAACCCAGCTTTCTGACACTGGGCCCTACAGTGCGACCCAAAATCCTTTGGTAATCCTCAGATTTCATGATGCCTTGCACACAGTCAAGGCACCCAGTGCCAGAGGCAGCAAAACAACCCCAAAACATCATTGAACCTCCACCATATTTTACCGTAGGTACTGTGTTTTGTTCTTTGTAGGCCTCATTCCGTTTTCGGTAAACAGTAGAATGATGTGCTTTACCGAAAAGCTCTATCTTGGTCTCATCTGTCCACAAGACGTTTTCCCAGAAGGCTTTTGGCTTACTCAAGTACATTTTGGCAAACTGTAGTCTTGCTTTTTTATGTCTCTGTGTCAGCAGTGGGGTCCTCCTGGGTCTCCTGCCATAGCGTTTCATTTCATTTAAATGTCGACGGATAGTTCGCGCTGACACTGATGCTCCCTGAGCCTGCAGGACAGCTTGAATGTCTTTGGAACATGTTTGGGGCTGCTTATCCACCATCCGGACTATTCTGCGTTGCAATCTTTCATCAATTTTCCTCATCCGTCCACGACCAGGGAGATTAGCTACAGTGCCATGGGTTGCAAACTTCTTGATAATGTTGCGCACTGTGGACAAAGGCAAATCTAGTTCTCTGGAGATGGACTTGTAACCTTGAGATTGTTGATATTTTGCCACAATTTTGGTTCTCAGGTCCTCAGACAGTTCTCGTCTCCTCTTTCTGTTGTCCATGCTTAGTGTGGCACAGACAGACACACAATGCAAAGGTTAAGTGAACGTCTCTCCTTTTTATCTGCTTTCAGGTGTGATTTCTATATTGCCCACACCTGTTACTTGCCCCAGGTGAGTTTACAGGAGCATCACATGCTTGTAACATTCTTATTTATCCGCAGTTGTGAAAGGGTGCCAATACTTTTGTCCAGCCCATTTTTGGAGGTTTGTGTGACATTATGTCGAATTTGCTTTCTTTCCTCCCTTTTTTTGTTTTGTCCCAATACACACAAAGGGAATAAACATGTGTATAGCAAAACATGTGTTAATGCAATACGTTTCGTGAGAAATACATGATTTCCTGGAGAAATATCAAGGGTGCCAACAATTTCGGCCATGACTGTATATTTATCCCATTGTTTAACTAATGCCTGGAACAGGGGCGGACTGACCATTTGGAAACTGCCCTGGGGCTTAGGGCCCGGGGTCAGTAGGGGGCCCCATGAGATGCCCCTGGTACCTTTTCATAGGCTTTTTTGAGTTTGGGCAAGGACACAGGGGCCCCATGATCCCCTATTGCCCAGGGGCCCAATAAGTTGTCAGTCCACAACCGTCCTGGAAAGCTTTGGCATAGAAAGATTTGTCAGTATGCATGAACCATCCTAGGACAGTTTGCATTACTTTGTCATCAGTGCTGAAATGCTGACCTCCAAGGAACTCTTTTAGGGGGTCAAATAGGTGGAAATCACTTGGAGTGAGGCGTGGGCTGTAAGGAGGTTGTGGCAATACCTCCCAGGTGAGTTACTATAACGTGCATGTAATGCAGTGAGCAGTATGAGCTTGCTGTTTTTTTCTGCAGAGGTGCATGCACATCATTCAAAACAGTAATATCCACTGTTAATAGTGGCACCTTGGTGTAGAAAATCCACATTAATAATACCATGTTTGTCCCAGAAAACACTTGCCGTCACTTTACCTGCAGATGTAATTGTTCAAAATTCTTCACCTCCTTGGCGGTATTCCCGAGTGTAGCTCGGGGTAAAGTTTCAGCACCACAAGCAGTAACCCCGAGCTACACTCGGGAATACCCTGCAGCATTGCTCTGGGATCCCTTCTGCACTTACCTTGTACTTCGCTCCCGCAATGTCCCCCGTGCAGCGTCCCCGGCCATCTCCTCCAGCCAATGCCAACATCCATCTTCTGCGTTCCGTTCCCTGCGACGTCGGGACGTACGGGGTCGTAACCAGCAGGAAATGTAAACATTTTAAAAAGTGACATTCACTCAATACACTAAAATCACATAGTAAAACATTACTGTATCAAACCATTTCACATACATTTTGTCCCTAGTGCTTTGTCCTGTGCCCTGCCTGCATTTTTACTGTTCTTTCTGCCTGGAAACTGAGAAATGTCCATGGCGTCCAAAAAGCGTCCCTTTAGGTCAAAAGCGGTTTTAGACCAGCTAAAGAACAGCGATAGTAAATTAGAACCACTTGCAGAACTGAGTGATAATGATTTGTGGGGAAATTCATCATCAGACACTTGATTACATTCAGGGACGGACTGACCAATTGGAAACTCTGGCACTGCCCGAGGGCCCGGGGTCAGTAGGGGGCCCCATGAGATGCCCCTGGTACCTTTTTCATATGATTTTTTGAGTTTGGGCAAGGACACAGGGGCCCCATGATACCCTATTGCCCGGGGGCCCCATAAGTTGTCAGTCCGCCCCTGATTACATTATTGAATTAAATTTATTATTATATTATTATTTTTTATAATTATTTATTAAATTATAATTTATGATTTTGTGTTTCAAATTTTATCATACCCAGGATGTTTACTAGACTCTTGTTCAGACAGATTTCAGTGAGTTATTCCTAAGAATTACAGGCCTACAATAAAAAAACAACATATTTCCATGCAAAAAAATGTATCGCTTTGAGCACAGACATACTGACATAATCATACCGCTAGGGAGGCTACTAGTGAAATGATGGGCCCAGGTTTCATCACATGTAATGATGCGATCCATAAAATCCTGGCCTTCCCTGTCAAAAAGCTCCTTCAACACAGTGCAGACTTCAATTATTATGAGAGTCTCATCACCACACTGTGCTTGACGTCTTCTGTAGATATCAGCTGAATTTATGCCTTCATTCACAACGTCATCACCAGATGCTGTTCCACGCATCCACTAACACTGTTGTCTTCCTTCTTTAATGGTCTCTGGACTGGCCCATGACATGTGTGCCATCTATCTACTGATAGGACACACTTGCCACTTACTACTGTGTGCAGGGGCAGACTGACCATTTGAGCACTGCCCGAGGGCCCGGGGTCAGTAGGGGGCCCCATGAGATTCCCCTGGTACCTTTCATTGTCTTTTTCATAGGTTTTTATGGGTGTGGGCGAGTACACAGGGCACCCCATGATCCCCTATTGCCCAGGGGCCCCATGAGTAGTCAGTCCGCCCTTGACTGTGTGTAATACCACGCTAGCATCCCTTTTTATACCTGTAAAATTAAAAGTCCCAGTTTGACCTGAACGCCCCTCGTATAAAACTATGAAAAATACCAGCAGTAATTAAACTATTTTCTTTTGAATAGAGTATCACTTGCATAGTACCTCGTTAGTTCACATGTTCCAGCTATGCATGTTAGCTAACTAGCAATCATGCAGAGGCTCATTGCATATCATATCCAATACTATATTTTTATATCTGCTACAAAGGATGAGCACGTGAGAATACTTCAAAATACACCTTTGTATACAAGGTCACATAAAATGTACAATATAATAGGATTGCATATTTATTTCACAGAGAAAAGGAGTTAACTTAATTTCTTCACTCTTGACCCCAAGGCTATTGCTGTCTCTGATATCTACAATTAATCATTGCCCCTCTAAAATGATTTATAAATTATATCATCTATTTACATCTTGCAGCATTATCTTTCATACATTCAGACTTGTTGCAAAAAAACCTTTGGGCTAGTAAGATTAATAGAGATATTGTCCAGTGCACAGCAACGACAAAATTAATTTAATTTCTTTTAAGGGAAATAAAATAATTTGAAATGAACTAAGTATTATGCAGATTTTTTTGTGGAAAGATAGATCATTTTTAATGTTATAGTTCAAGTGTTATGTAGAACATTTCCATAAATATTGATATTCATGTTTAGTTAAAGCTTACGTAAACTGGTCATTCAAGCAACCATTCTCCAAACAACAGCAGCCAAGGGGTATTCTCATTTCAAAATACTAGTACACCATATTTAAAGCATCTAAACGCTCCTGTTACATGCTCTGCAAAACATAATTATTACTGTTCTCCTTCAGTACTAGGGATAGATTGACACTTTTGTGTCTGCATTCCCATGTATTTTTCTTTCTTTATTCTTTTTGCATTTTTTTTTATGCATGCTGATGCCTGTTGACACACATTTTTTTAGGCATGTTGATACCTGTTGATGTACAGTTTTTATGTATTTAATATGTTTTAATACATTTTCATGTAGCTTGCATGTTTGTTTTGGGCAATGAAAAGCAATGTCTACTGTGACATCAATAGTTGTATCTACTTTCTGTTTTTTTTTTTCGTTTTTTTTATGCATTCTGGTATGTTTTTGTGCTATCAGAGCAAACTTGAGTCGTATCTGGTGATGCAATCTTTTTTTGGCAACAGCAGAAGAAACTGTCGCATTTTTGATAGAAGAAGAGGCAAAGATACTGGATCCATTGAGCGATCACTAAAACCAGTTCTAATTTATATACCGTGATCTTTTTGCTCATGAAGATAAATTCTTCATTTACATGTGGATGCTGGTGAAAAGGTGAGTTCATCTGCTCATCCTCATAATATTTCGAATGATATCGGCAGACATTGTCACCTTGCACGTGTGAGGGACAGTTACACTTTCTAATCTAATGGCATATGATCAATGCATTTTCTTATGTAGTTATTGACTATTTTCTCTTTGATGAGTTACTGGGGTTTACTCCACCCTTTAAAAGGCTGATTATCACACTGAGGTAAGTTTATTTTCTATAATTTCCTGAAAGTGTTTTTATTTGTGGCATTTCAGCACCCCTAGCATGTTCTTTTACAACCCCATCATAGCAAGCAATACAAACACACACACACATGTATATGGTGCATATTGTGCCATAAATTACATGAAATGCAGGTCCTAAAACAGATAAAGATTACATTTTCTATCTTTTCAACACTTTCTGAAACCTATTTATTTACAGAAATATAAATACAAGCAAAGGTCTAAAGGACCTGGTATAGCTTCTAGGGGGAACCCCATGCACTTTTCCTCCCATTTTTGGGAGGTGGGGTTCCCCTTAAAAGTCCTACCAGGCCTAAAGGGCCTGATATGGCTTTTAGGGGGAACCCCATGCACTTTGAAAAAAACAAATTACTGTTGGGTCCCTCTTAACCTTCTTGCCAGACCTAAAGGGTCTGGTATAGTTGGGTGGGGGCACACTGTTTTTTTTTTTTAATAAAAATTAATTTTTTGTAAAAATATGTCAGTCTTGCTGCAGCAGGTTCTATACACGGCAGTTTGTGAAGCTCCTGAGAGGAGAGACAAGGAGCAGTCTATAGCTGGATGATGATGTTCTGGTCCTTTTGTGCCTCCTGTGATCATATAGGATTCCACTGCTTGACATCAAATGTGAAGCTTTACCTTTTTCTTCTTAATAAGAAGCTTAATAAAACTTAAGGATATAAGGATGTACTAAGTGTCTTGCTAGAAGGATGAAAGCCAAGTAAGAAGGAAAGAAAATCCACTAACAGATAAAGCGTTATATGACACAGGATCCATCAAATGGTAGTGTGGTCTCGAAGGGGGGTCACTGAAGAGCATCTTAAAGAGCACCAGTCATTTTCTTAAAGAGCACCAGTCACTTTTTATGTCAATTGAGCACCGAGCACTTTAGGAAGACACATACACCTTATTATAGATTGATTTTTTTTATTATTGGATATTTTGGATGATTTGAAAATCACTGCATATGTTACATTGTTGCTCTGTTGTTTAAATCTTTTTGAGTCTTAGTAGAGCACACTTGAACAGCTGCAGCAAGTTAAATGTATGGTTTGTAATTTATGTCACATGTGGGTTCTTATTTTATACATTTTTTAGGTTCTATACATTGTGCAGATGTGACATAATATTTAAAGGAATTTTTCATTTTTTTTCTTTAAGCAATGAAAACTGACTGCCCCTTTAAAAACTTTACTTTTTGAATTTTATTTCACTGATTTATATCCCTCGGGGCAGTACCCAAGTCCCCATACCCCTTTTATGGCCAATAGTTTCAAAATGGGCACTTTTGAACTTACAAGTCCGAGTCCCATACACTTGCATTGAGTTCAAAGTTCACGAACAGGGGGGTGTTTGGCCATCACTAATGCTGAGCAACAGCTCTAGCCATGTTAGCTTAGTGAAAAACAATAACTTTAAAATGCAGAAATGTCATTTAAAAAGCATACATTTGCAGGAATCATTGCAATAGCAAACAAAACATAGGCCTTAAAGAAATAGACAGTGGCAAAACAGTGGCAGAACTACCATGGTTGCAAAGGTTGCACTTGCAACTGGTCCCTGGCATTATGCCTCCATGGGGGACCCCAGTTTCCTCTTGCTGTTCAGCACCTACTATTTGCAGTGCTGGTCTGGAGTCTCTGTCTCCAGAGCAGCGGTAATAGCCTATTAGGGCCAAGTGCCAGTTTCATTATGGGGCTGATGGGTGCACAGGGGGAAGGTTGGCACTATTGGTTGTAGAGAGCTGAGCCCCCAGCCTGTCACCTAGCAGGGTAACACTACATAACCTTCTCTGTTGACATGCCAATTGGGATGTGACCCAGGTGATACTCCCAGCCTGATCTAATCAACATAGTATTTATTATAATCAAGAGTACAATCACACATTTTACAAACTTATAATTGAAAATTGATCAATCCTGATGTTCTGAATTCTTGAAGTCCTGAAATGCCAGGACAGTACAAATACCCCCCAAATGACCCCTTTTTGGAAAGTAAACAATCCATGATATTTAGGAAGATGCATGGTAAGTTTTTTAAGTTGTATTTTTTTTGTCAGAGTTTTTGGAGAATGAAGAAATTAAATCGTTTTTCCACATATTTTTACATTCCGTTACCAGAGCAGTACAGTATTATCATATGCAGGGGCGAACTGACAACTCATGGGGCCCTTGCCCAAACTCAAAAAAGCCTATGAAAAAGTTACCAGGGGCATCTCATGGGGCCCCCTACTGATCCCGGGCCCTTGGGCAGTGCCCGAGTTTCCAAATGGTCGGTCCGCCCCTGATAATATAACTGGTGTGGCAGTGATCAGGGATACTGACTAAATGTTTATTTAATAAATAATATTTTTTACAGTTTTTTTCATTTTTTACATACTGTGATCAGAATGTTAAATGTTACCATAATGGCACTATACTACTTTGGGGAAGTGATCAGGATTTTTTTTGTTTTTTGTTTACACTATGATTGCTTATAACAGTAATGATCACTGTTATAAACAATCAATTTTATGAATGGCATCCATTAATTCATAGCCATTCAATGTGTACTATTGTGATAGCTGAGATTGGCCACAGCTATCACATGGTACAGATGCACTGTGATTGGCCCTTTCCAATCACAGAGATCATCACAATAGTACACAATGAATGTCTATGAATGAAAGCCATTCATTGTGTGCAACTGTCATGTGATTGCTGTGATTGGTTCGAGCAATCACATTGTACCAGGACCGGCTCAGTGAATCGATCTGTCATCCGCTGTGTCTAGTGGATACAGCGGATGACAGATCATACTGCAAGGGTATTCACAAGGCTTGTGACTGGGAGGATGTCATATGACATCCTCTTGGAAAAGCAGTGCTCCTGCTCAGCCGTCATTTGTCTATAGGCCAGGAGGGAGATGGCCAAACATTATTAAAATTACTACTTTCTGCCAACTGATTATTTAATTTTTCTTTTGTTCTGGTACATGTTCCCTTGAGCATTGTCCATAGTTCATAGTACTCCTACTCATTCAAAAAAAAGTTGTATCTTAGAATTAAACGCACCCAAATGTTTGACAAGTCCCTTTTCTTAAAAAAACCTAAAATCCCCCCAAAAATGCCATTCTTTCTAAGTCAATTGTCAATTACGATGCCTGCAAAGCAACTGCCTTGCTGACAAAAAATAACCCAAGCTGCTCAAACTGTCATCAGCTATATAGCGGTGACAGCATTGGCCAAATCTCTTTGATTCAATTGCAGAAAAATGGAGAATTAAGGGTAAGAAGAAATAGCCTGACATTTTTTTTTCTTTATATACAGTATAAAAGGCATTCATAAAGTGTTGGTGAGTATAGTTTTCTACACCACCAAAGGGCACTTAGGAACCTAGAAGAAATTCTAACAGGAACAGCTCAAACATAGAATGACTGGAGAGAATGGAGAGATGGATGAAAGCAAAATATACATGTGCATCACATTTATGTAATTTTTTTTGCAACATTGTTGCAAAGTACCTTCCAGACAACCAGAGGTAGCTCTTGTTGTTATCCTTGGTACTTCAGTCCTACCTCCTCAGTGGGGTTTTGCTGCAGAAATATCCTAGAGAGCTAGATGAAGATATTTTTAGGGCCATGTTCAGTTCTTACTACAGCAGAGATTCCAAATTTCTTGATTTGCTGAGAGAATCTCAAATCTTGGACACTGTTTCGCTGGTGCTGCTTCTCAGCAAGGTTCTAGGTTCTCCCTATAAGCAGAACTGCAGAGCACACACTGAGTACCTCATAGGAACCAACATACCCTTTCCTTAGCAGTTTCATGTGTAATCTAATTATCCCTGATGTATTCTACCCTTTACACATTGTTGCTAAGAAGGTGATGTGACCTCAACCCCACACAGGGCAATCACCTGAAGGCAAGGAGAGAGGATGATCTGCCTTCTAGGCTTCATGGGAGTAGCATGAGAAGTGGATAAATAAGGGCTTATCCTCTGCAACATGACTGCTAAATATGGACAGTGACCACAAATCAGCTCTGAAAGTGTGCTAATTCCTCTTTTGCACCATGTGGGGTGCACAGATTTGGCACAGCCTGCAGAGAAGCCTGTGGAGAAAAAGAAACCTGCAAAGGGCACATGTTCTAGTGGACCTGGAGGGACGTTCTTGTGCTACCAGCTGAAAATAACTCATGTGTGATGAAGATAAAATGCATAAAATTTAAAAAGTCACCAGAAATTCACTATAGTCCAGGACAGAAAACGTGACTTCTTTGCAGACACAGTAATGTCTAAGTTACTTACTACAAGATAATACTTCTTCAGACCTATGAAACTGGGCAATACAAAAAAGGTGATGTGCAAACTCTATCCTCTTACACCATATATATTTCAGTGTACTGTACATAGATCAGTGCGAAGGTGGCTGCTGATTGGCTGTTACACTTGCATTACATTAAAAATGATTCATTTTTCAGAGCATTTTAAAATGGAATAACTTTAGTTATAGTGACATGTGCAGCTACTATGAGACTCACAATACAAACCAGATTTCATATCCCTGATAAGAGTAGCTGAAATGAATTCCTTTAATCATATATGAACAATGAATGCAGTTAAGGCAAACTTACATAACTAACTATTGTGTAAATGTAGAGTGCTGAGCTATAAACTAACAAATGCAAATAATTGCACCAATCTAGCACCAATAAGTAAAATAAGTAAACACATCAATGGGTGTAAAAAATTATATTGAAAAGAAAAAATATTATGAATAAACACCCAACAGAGCCTAACACCAAAGGCTAGTCACAGTTGTGTAAATAAATCACAATGAATAATCAACAAGTGTAAATAAATTTGCAATCAATAAACTGTGATCAAAATAGAATATGCATTCATAAGGATAAACCGGTATAGTAAACATCGGGCCGAGCTACTAGTCTCAGCCATGTGATCAGGTAAATAAAGTGCTTATCACAAACAAAATGAAATATGACAAAGTAGTAAATATATAGTGGCAGTCCCACATGGCAGTGAAAAGTCCCACTTAACAATAGTTAAAAGTGATAGAAGATCCTTCACTTGATCACCACTGTGTCACCACCACCAGGCATGCACACTCACCTCCACGGATTGACCAATTGGAAAAACAGGTGCTCAGTCACAATCCACACTCCTCAGTATAATAATATCATATGAGGTTGACATCGCCTCATCAGTATAATGGAGCTGGCAGATTTCTCCTCCTGGTAGTGTCTGTCAGGGCTCCCAGGTGTGACCAGAGGTGTGTGGCTGACGCAGGGAAACGCAGACCTCAGATATGTTATAAACAATATAATTTATTAACACTAACAATACAAACATAAACGCAGTGCAATACTAAAACACAATACAGTGCAACCAAACCAAACCAACTACCCACAGATAACAGTACATACAAGCAAGCGTCGTCAGGCAGGCCGGGTCAATATCAATAGGGCAGGTAGGTACAGGGGGAGCAAGCGGAGATTGGTCGGGGTCACAGGCCAGGTTCAGCAGGTAGCAAGCAGCGTAGTACAGAGGGTCAGGCAGAGGGATGGTCAGGGTCACAAGCCAGGGATCAGAACAGGTAGCAAGCAGCGTGGTACAGAGGGTCAGACAGAGGGATGGTCAGGAGCGAGCCGGGATCAGAGCAGGAGAAGTCAGCAGTGGTTCAGAAACAGGATGCAGGACAGAAACAGGATACAGGGCCCAGGACAAACACAACACCAAGGCAGAGTCTGCAAGTCTGGCCATCCCTTAAATACACCAGTATCATCAGTTCCAGGTGTTAGCTGGCTGAAAGGTTGAGTCTCTGATTGCTGGGAGCACCCGCTGGCCAGCCCTGGTACTGCAGATCAAAAGGCAGAGTCCCACCATTGCTGGCCAGTCCATTCCTGACAGTACCCCCCCCTCAAGGAGCGGCCTCAGGACGCTCCAAACAGTCCTAGCTGGGCAAAATGTTCCACCGCCCGGGTCTGGTAACTGGTGGGATATCAAAGACTGGCACACCGGGCAGGACTCCGGGCAGCGGCAAACCGGGCTGGACTCCGGGCAGGGGCACACCGGGCTGGACTCCGGGCAGGGGCACACCGGGCTGGACTCCGGGCAGGGGCACACCGGGCTGGACTCCGGGCAGGGGCACACCGGGCTGGACTCCGGGCAGGGGCACACCGGGCAGAGGCACACCGAGCAGAGGCACATCGGGCTGGACTCCGGGCAGAGGCACATCGGGCTGGACTCCGGGCAGAGGCACATCGGGCTGGACTCCGGGCAGAGGCACATCGGGCTGGACTCCGGGCAGAGGCACATCGGGCAGGACTCCGGGCAGAGGCACATTGGGCAGGACTCCGGGCAGAGGCACATCGGGCAGGACTCCGGGCAGAGGCACATCGGGCAGGACTCCGGGCAGAGGCACATCGGATTACCAGGCGAAGCAGCAGGCAGCGGGCCCCCGGGCGGAGCAGCGGGCGCCGGGCCCCCGGGCGGGGCGCCGGGCGCCGGGGCCCCGGGCGGGGCGCCGGGCGCCGGGCCCCCGGGCGGGGCGACGGGCGCCGGGCCCCCGGGCGGGGCGACGGGTGCCGGGCCCCCGGGCGGAGCGGCGGGCGCCGGGCCCCCAGGCGGAGCGGCAGGCATCGGGCCCCCAGGCGGGGCGACGGGCATCGGGCCCCCAGGCGGGGCGACGGGCATCGGGCCCCCAGGCGGGGCGACGGGCATCGGGCCCCCAGGCGGGGCGGCGGGCGCCGGGCCCCCAGGCGGGGCGACAGGCGTCGGGCCCCCAGGCGGGGCGACAGGCATCGGGCCCCCAGGCGGGGCGGCGGGCGCCGGACCCCCAGGTGGAGCGACAGGTCTCGGGCCCTCAGGCGGAGCGGCGGGCGCCGGACCCCCAGATGGAGCGACAGGTCTCGGGCCCTCAGGCGGAGCGGCGGGCGCCGGACCCCCAGGTGGAGCGACAGGTCTCGGGCCCTCAGGCGGAGCGGCGGGCGCCGGACCCCCAGATGGAGCGACAGGTCTCGGGCCCTCAGGCGGAGTGGCGGGCGCCGGACCCCCAGGCGGAGCGACAGGTCTCGGGCCCTCAGGCGGAGCGACAGGTCTCGGGCCCCCAGGTGGGGCGGCGGGCGCCGGACCCCCAGGCGGAGTGGCGGGCGCCGGACCCCCAGGCGGAGCGACAGGTCTCGGGCCCCCAGGTGAAGCGGCGGGCACCGAGTCACCAGGCATGACAGTGGGCTCCAAGTCAACTGGCATGACCGCTGGCACTGGGTCAGACATTGGATCGTCTGACTGGACAGCAGGCATCGGGTCACCAGGCATCAAGTCATTTGGCTCGACAGCGAGCACCGCGTCATCTGGCAAGGCAGTGGGCTCCGAGTCAACAGGCACGACAGTGGGCACCGGGTCATCAGGTACCGGATAGTCTGGCTCGACAGCGGGCATCGGGTCACCAGGTATGACAGCGGGCACTGGGTCACCAGGCATCAGGTCATTTGGCTCGACAGCGGGCACCGCGTCAACTGGCAAGGCAGTGGGCTCCGAGTCAACTGGTATGACCGCGGGCACTGGGTCAGACATTGGATCGTCTGACAGGACAGCGGGCATCGGGTCACCAGGCATCAGGTCATTTGGCTCGACAGCGGGCACCGCGTCATCTGGCAAGGCAGTGGGCTCCGAGTCAACAGGCACGACAGTGGGCACCGGGTCACCAGGCATCGGATTGTCTGGCTCGACAGCGGGCATCGGGTCACCAGGTATGACAGCGGGCACTGGGTCACCAGGGATCAGGTCATCTGGCAAGGCAGTGGGCACCGGGTCACCAGGTATGACAGCGGGCTCTGAGTCAACTGGCACGACAGCGGGCACCGGATCAGGCACCGGATCATCTGGATCAACAGCGGGCACCGAGTCAACTGGCCCAATAGGATCGCCGGGCTGGATCAGTCCATCACGCTGAGCAGCGGCATCAGGCTGAATGCAGGCATCAGGCTGAGTAGAGGCTTCAGGCTGAGTAGAGGCTTCAGGCTGAGTAGAGGCTTCAGGCTGAGTAGAGGCATCAGGCTGAGTAGAGGCATCAGGCTGAAGAGAGGCATCAGGCTGAAGAGAGGCATCAGGCTGAAGAGAGGCATCCGGCTGAAGAGAGGCTTCAGGCTGAGTAGAGGCTTCAGGCTGAACCACGGAAGGCAGGTTCACCAGTTTGGATACTGGCAGGATGGTATTGGTTGGAAAGAATTTTCGCTTCTTTCTGGTTTTAACTACTGGAGCACTGCAAGTAAACGCAGGTCTGCAAACAAATGGAGCAGCTGGAGACAGAGAAGAACTGGAGGATGGAACAGGAGAGGGAGCAGTTGCTACAGAGGGCTTTTTTACAGGGTTAAAGGCAGGATAGGTGCAGCGAGTGGGAACAGGGGACTGACATGCGGTAGATAGCCAAGTATACTGGGCTGTAACTGTAGGAGCTGGTGGGAATACAGGAGTAGAGTTAGAAGCAGGACTGGGTTTTTGTAAGCTGACTGAGGCTGGGTGCAACAAGTCTGTCCATGTCTGCAGTATGGGTTGAACAAAGCTGAGCTTACACAAAGCCTGTCTGGTTAATGACTGCACTGCGTTTATACAATCTCTTAGTGTCTGTGGTGAACATGTGGAATAACGCTCCAGAAAGTAACCCACATCATCCTCTAATAACCATACCAGGGACTCTACCTGGTCTGCACTAAATGGTGGCAAAAATTCATCCCTGCATTCGGGGGAACCAGATGAAACCAACCCAGCACAAACCTCAATCAAAGGCTGCACCTCAGAGAACTCTGTGCCCTGATCTACTAGAACATGAGCGAGCCGTATAAATTCTAGCAGTTGATCCCTGGGATACTCCTTCAGAGTTTGATAAGCATACTCCCTGTCATCAAACACTAGCAGAGATAAATACACAACCTCATCCAGATCCATCCTTCCCAGCAACAAGCCAAGATGGCTTCCCTGTGCAGCCACTTCTGGTCAGGATTGGCCTTGGTGTAATGTCAGGGCTCCCAGGTGTGACCAGAGGTGTGTGGCTGACGCAGGGAAACGCAGACCTCAGATATGTTATAAACAATATAATTTATTAACACTAACAATACAAACATAAACGCAGTGCGATACTAAAACACAATACAGTGCAACCAAACCAAACCAACCACCCACAGATAACAGTACATACAAGCAAGCGTCGTCAGGCAGGCCGGGTCAATATCAATAGGGCAGGTAGGTACAGGGGGAGCAAGCGGAGATTGGTCGGGGTCACAGGCCAGGTTCAGCAGGTAGCAAGCAGCGTAGTACAGAGGGTCAGGCAGAGGGATGGTCAGGGTCACAAGCCAGGGATCAGAACAGGTAGCAAGCAGCGTGGTACAGAGGGTCAGACAGAGGGATGGTCAGGAGCGAGCCGGGATCAGAGCAGGAGAAGTCAGCAGTGGTTCAGAAACAGGATGCAGGACAGAAACAGGATACAGGGCCCAGGACAAACACAACACCAAGGCAGAGTCTGCAAGTCTGGCCATCCCTTAAATACACCAGTATCATCAGTTCCAGGTGTTAGCTGGCTGAAAGGTTGAGTCTCTGATTGCTGGGAGCACCCGCTGGCCAGCCCTGGTACTGCAGATCAAAAGGCAGGTGAGTCCCACCATTGCTGGCCAGTCCATTCCTGACAGTGTCCAACTTGGGGATGTGTTCAAATATAAAACCAATTCACATAAAGATCCAGGGCTAAGAACCCTCAAAATGCATAACACATGGGGTAAACAAAGATGGCGGCAATCATCGCCACACCGGAAATTAAGTCACCACGCTTCCATCCAATGCGTTGCATCATGTATCACGTGACTTCTTCAGGGATCCCTGGACGGAAGCGTGATGATTTCATTCCAGTGTGGCAATGATTGCCGCCATCTTTGTTTACTCTACATTTACACAATTGGTCAGTTGAGTGGTGGGACACTTTTTGGTGCTCACAGCTTTTTTAGGTTAGGTAATACTCTTCTGGCAGCACTTAAGACTTTACATAATTACCTGTTCTCCTGCACTTTATAGAATGTTTCCAGAATGTCTTGCATTTATTCCATGGAATGAGATATGGTTTGATTGGCAGTAGAGCCAAACATATTATGGGTGCTATTATATTTATTTCATGTTGTGATTTTTATTTTAGGTAGATTTGAAATGAATTTTTGGTTGTGCTGATAATTTTTAAATTTTACCCCTGGGGTTTTCTTTCCACAATGGGAGGGCTCTCCCGACATTGTGTTTCCTTTACTCATCTCTTTTCAATTATGATGTAGTCGGATACTAAATGTTCAGTTCCTACATTCTATTCTTCATGTAGAACCATGACCATTTTAAATATGTGCCTGGCCCCTAATAAAAATACATTCTCTGCCTACAATAATTTGATGGACGCACAGCAAAGAAACGTGACCCTGGACATTTTTTTTTTAAATGTTATTAACTATGCTACAGGGAGCAGATTCTGCTGCCTTCCTCCCTAGCTCTCACACCCCTTTTTTTTGCAATATCTCATGGGCCACACTGACTTACAGTCCCTGCAGAGCCAATGCATCTTGGATCTCTCTTCCTCATTCGTTCTTGAGCTGTTCAACAGGCAGACAGTGGCTAGCAAAGCTATATCAGAAATGTTGTTATTTTTTGTCCTTGAATAAGAAAAATTAATAATAGCGCCTATGGTCAAAATTATATAACTTACTAATAATGTACCAGCTGCAAAAATGTGACGTCATTACGTTTTTGGCTGCCAGCTACTGCGCATGTGCTGAGTAGCCAGGCTCGTTTATGTGACTGCTGTTATGCTGTTGATGCTGGTGTCGGCTGGGACACCTCTTGAGTAAGTGCAATGAGTACCTAATAAAGGAATTGGTTTTTTATAATATTGCACCATGAAGTCTTTCTGTTTCTCCCGAGTGCTTGGCATTTCCCCCTATGGATACGTTTGAAGGTGGTCCTTTACCTATTGGAGAAGTGGATTTTTGATTAACTACAAAGTTTTTCATCCTGTTATTTCGATCGATGAGGATCGGTGTGCTGCAGAGTTTCCGTTTCTGAAGATATATTTATGGATGATCTGCCATTATATTATCAAGGTTTTTTGGTGAAATTTTTCATATTCAGACACTTTTTTTGCACAAAAGTTTTTTGCACCTAAAAGTTTTTTTTATATTTTTTTGTGGTATTGGCATATATATATTTTTTTTTCTGGACTTATGATTTGATGATTTCTTCATATATATTTATATATTTATACACATTTACCAGCGCAAATTATTTATTTATTGGTACACTTTATATATGGTGATTTTTTGCAGCTGGTACATTATTAGTAAGTTATATAATTTTGACCATAGGCGCTATTATTAATTTTTCTTATTTTTGGTAATTTCTCTTTTTAGAGGGATTTTATAATTGGCAGCCATGGATATTTTTGGATATATGGAAAAAAGAAAAGTTGATCTTAGTGAAGTTTTCAATCCCATGGGTATTTCAAATAGTATGAATTTAGAAGAAAATTTCAAAAGTTTGAAACACCTTTTGGAGAAGCAAATTAAAATATGGTGGGATGTGAATACTTTGGAACTCTATCTAAAAGAGAAAATTACTCCCAGGAGGTTGAGATGGGATATACCTGCCAATGATGGGATGGATGATAGAGAATTAGTAGATGAGTGGTTTCAGTTTTTTAACCATTGTGAAAGCAGTTTATTGGAATTAATTATAAAAAGGCGACAGGTTAAATTGAGGAAAGTAGACTTTAAAATTAAAGAGTTGAAGGATGTGATGTTACCTTTTGCAGATACCAATGATTATAAAGATCGATCAAAGAATTTACAGGATCATATTGTTAAAGTCGATAAGGATACTAAAAACAAAAAGGTTAAAAAATATAAAAGAGACACTGAAGACTATAGGAATAATAGAGTGTATAAATGGCAAGATAAGATCACTACAGATGGGTGTGACTCCCAACTTTCTACACCTGAAAAAATTATTATACCTAATTTAAAATCCCCAATGGTTAATCAAACCACTATGTCTTCTCCTAAACAAAAAGTGACATTTCAGAATTCTGGCAATAGAACACCTGAAAATGTTCATGATAAATCACCTCATCAATATGAATATAGTGGTAGACCTTCAAGAGGTTTTTCCAACTATAGAGGTCAAGGTGGATATAGGGGTAATGGATATAGGAGAGGAGGTTATCAAAACCAAAATTTTTTTCCACCGAGGGGGGGTTTTTCATACCATCACCGGGGGTGGAATATGGCACCAAGGGGTTACAGACCACAGGAGAAAGATTGGAGAGAACAAGGGAATTATGGCAGAGAAGAGGGAATAAGAAATACAGAGGCAAAAGAGGAGGAAGGAGACAAAAAGAGAAAAAGAGAATAATAGGGGCAGGAATTTATAACTTGAGTGATGTTACTTTTTCTGAAAGAGAAATTAAAGTTTTGGATCTTGGGTTGAAATATATACCTAGGACGAATTTAAATAAATTCGATGTTTTTATTGATTTGCAAAAATTTGTGAGAAAACTTAATATTAAAAATTTTTTTGAATTGAATAAATCGCAAGGAAACAATCCTACTTTATCTTCTCATGGTTTTCAAAATAGTGGTTTAAAAAATGCTTCTACATTTAACCCTAAGATTTCTGGTAATGCTTTTCTGGAGGTATTTAAAAATATGGTAGAAAATGAGATTAAGAGTATTAATGTTAAAAATTCGTACTGTATTCCACCAGATATAAAACTGGGTATTGAGGATCTTGAAAAGAGAAAGAATATAGTAATTAGAAGTGCTGATAAAGGGGGAAGTATTGTTGTTTTAAATAAGAATGACTATGAAAAAGAAATGAAGAGATTATTACAATCTGAAGATACATATAAAATTTTGCAAAAAAATCCCACTAAAAAACTTAAATTACTACTTAAGTGTATTATTAACAAAGGAAAAAAGTTGGGGGTATTAACTGAAAAAGAAGCAAAATATTTATTGATTAAACATCCGAAAATACCTACTATATACTATTTTCCAAAAATACACAAAAATAAGGAGAACCCACCGGGGAGACCCATTGTGAGTGGGATAAATTCTTTATTTGCAAGAGTTGGTGAATATGTTGATACTTTTCTGAAAAACATTGTGATGACAAATAAGGCTTTTCTGAGAGATGGTGGACATCTTATTAACATTCTTAAAGAATTACATAATGTTGATAATTGTATGTTGGTTACTATAGACGTAGAATCTTTATATACTAACATCGATCAAAATGATGGAATTAATGCGGTAAAATGGGCCCTTAAACATAAATCACTCCTGAAAAGATCGCAGAGGAAGTTTGTTGTTGAATTACTTGAATTTGCGATGAATAACAATTTCTTTTGGTACAACAACACTTTTTTTCAGCAATGTAAGGGTGTTGCCATGGGAGCTAAGTATGCTCCCAGTGTGGCAAATCTGGTAATGGATAAATGGGAGGAAGAAAGTATTTTCAATAAATGGCCAGAGATGGCGCTATACAAGAGGTATATTGATGACATTATAATGGTATGGGATGGATCCAGAGAAAAGCTCGATTCCTTTATGGAATATATTAATATGAACCGCTATGGATTGAGATTCACTGTTATTAGTGATTTTGAGCAAATTAATTTTTTGGATCTGGTCCTATATAAAGATAATGGCCAAATTTGCACCAAAACTTACTTCAAGGAAGTGGACAAAAACAGCTATATACCTATTTCTAGTGGACATCATCCAAATTGGTTATATAGCACTCCAAAAAGTCAGTTTACCAGATTAAAAAGAAATTGTAGCGCTAACAAAGATTTTTTCGATCAATCTGAGGTGTTATTTGAAAGATTTATAGAGAAAGGGTATGATAAGACCTTTTTGATTAAAGAGAGAAATTCGATTAGTATTAAAGATAGGGAGATGTTTCTTGGAAATAGAAAGGCTCATTTGGGATTTGAAAATAATGTACCCTTTATTACTAACTATAATATGCAATACAAAAATATTGAACGAATTTTTAAAAAATATTGGCCCATTTTGTTAAAAGATGATATACTAAATAAATTCTTATCTAAAACTCCTAAATTCATTTATAAGAAAAATAAGTCTCTTAGGATGAAACTGGCTCGTAATGTCATCGAACCCCCAAAAAAGTTCGATCTGTTTCCAAATTTTTCCTTGTAGGAAGTGTAAAGTTTGTAGGACTGTAAAAGTTGGTAATAATAAAAAAAGAAAGTCATTCTGCTCTTCATTTTCCAAAAAAAGAATATGATATTAAATCCCTGATTACATGTAATTCTACACATGTGATTTATGTTTTAGAATGTCCATGTCATTTGAGATATATTGGGAGAACTGGGAGATGTTTAAAAACAAGAATAGGCGAACATATAAGGAACATAGTAAAAGGATTCGATAAACATAGTGTATCCAAACATTTCAAATTGGTACATAATTGTGATCCGAGCTTACTTACCTTTTATGGGATCGAGATGGTAAAACCCCATTGGAGGGGCTCGGATTTGGTTAATGAGATTTCCAAAAAAGAGACGTTTTGGATTTATGAACTAAATTCCTTGCAACCATTTGGGTTAAATGTCGATATAGATTTTCTCACAAATTTTTAATTTTTAATTTTTATGCTATTTTAAGTATATTTTTATATAGGCAACTGTTTAAAGATGATATATGGGAGATTGTATGCTTTTTGTACAATTTCTGTATTATTTTTGTATTATTACTAGAGTTCCCCTTTATTTGTGTTTAAAGTGTTACTGGCCCTTTAAGTTCCCTTTTTGAAACACAGTCTTAGAGGGTACTGGCCCGTTATTGTATTCATTTAATTTATTTATTATTATTGTTTATTTAATTTTTTATTTTATTTTTGTTCTCTTGCTTTAAAGTTTTTTTGCTTGTGATGGCAAATATATTGGATACATTGTATATCCTTTGTGGACTCCTGTCATCGATGGGGCGGCTTGCTTTGCTTGATTCCCCATTGATGTCAGCTGTTCGTTTCCTGTGAGTGAATATTTAAGGAGGTTGAGACGTCTCACATCTATCCGCTCCGTGAGGACGTCGATGACGAAACGCGTAGGGCGGGGCTTGATTGATGTGACGTCATTACGTTTTTGGCTGCCAGCTACTGCGCATGTGCTGAGTAGCCAGGCTCGTTTATGTGACTGCTGTTATGCTGTTGATGCTGGTGTCGGCTGGGACACCTCTTGAGTAAGTGCAATGAGTACCTAATAAAGGAATTGGTTTTTATAATATTGCACCATGAAGTCTTTCTGTTTCTCCCGAGTGCTTGGCATTTCCCCCTATCGATACGTTTGAAGGTGGTCCTTTACCTATTGGAGAAGTGGATTTTTGAATAACTACAAAGTTTTTCATCCTGTTATTTCGATCGATGAGGATCGGTGTGCTGCAGAGTTTCCGTTTCTGAAGATATATTTATGGATGATCTGCCATTATATTATCAAGGTTTTTTGGTGAAATTTTTCATATTCAGACACTTTTTTTGCACAAAAGTTTTTTGCACCTAAAAGTTTTTTTATATTTTTTTGTGGTATTGGCATATATATATATTTTTTTCTGGACTTATGATTTGATGATTTCTTCATATATATTTATATATTTATACACATTTACTAGCGCAAATTATTTATTTATTATTTGTCCTTGATAGCTTCAAAGAAAGTCTCTCTGGAAGTATCAAGTGCACACGGTAACAGTACCACTAACTGTGTGCATGGAACTCTCATTCAGGGGGTAGATTCCTATTAACTTTGAAGTGCTCCTAATAATTCACTGAAAAAGCAAATAAAAAAAGCGATCAGGTGCACCTTTTATTTTTACAGTACTCAATAAAAGCTTCACATTTAGAAGTGAAGCCTGGGGACAGGATTTAAAGTGTAACTCCACTATATATATATATTTATATATACAGTTGTGGCCAAAATTATTCAACCCCCAATGCTGTAAAGGGGTTTAGGGACTATAGTGTACATTTGGAATTGTATTCAGAATCAAATCCTACAAGGACGTTGTAACTACCCAAATGCAACTAAAATGACATCAATTGTTTATGTAATACAGTAGTAAATGGTTCTTATGTGGTTTCTTCATTGCCACAATTATTCAACCCCTTAAAGACTACCACTCTGAAGAACAGAGGTTCATACAGGTGCTTTCCATCAGGTATTGAAAACACCTGTGGATGTCACCGAGCAGCAATCAAGCATAATAAGCACCAATTAGGCAGCTTTAAAATGACTGTGATACTCAGCTCCTTCTAGACATTTACTGGTGTGGTTACAAACATGGTGAAGGCAAGAGAATGGTCCAGGAAGACAAGAGAAGAGGTGATTTCTCTTCACAGGAAGGGCAATGGCTATAAGAAGATTGCAAAGATGTTAAACATACCAAGAGACACCTTAGGAAGCATCATTCGCAAATTCAAGGCAAAGGGCACTGTTGAAACGCTACCTGGTCGTGGCAGAAAGAAGATGCTGACTTCGACTGCTGTGCGCTACCTGAAGCGTAGAGTGGAGAGAAGTCCCCGTGTGACTGCTGAGGAACTGAGAAAAGATTTGTCAGATGTGGGTACAGAAGTTTCAGCCCAGACAATAAGACGCACACTGCGTAATGAAGGCCTCCGTGCCAGAACTCCCAGGCGTACCCCCTTGCTGTCTCCAAAGAATAAGAAGAGTCGACTGCAGTATGCCAAAAGCCATGTGGACAAACCACAAAAGTTGTGGGATAGTGTTCTGTGGACTGATGAAACAAAATTAGAACTGTTTGGGCCCATGGATCAACGCTATGTTTGGAGGAGGAAGAACAAGGCCTATGATGAAAAGAACACCTTGCCTACTGTGAAGCATGGTGGAGGGTCAATCATGCTTTGGGGCTGTTTTGCTTCTGCAGGTACAGGGAAGCTTCAGCGTGTGCAAGGTACCATGAATTCTCTTCAGTACCAGGAGATATTGGATGGAAACGTGATGCAGTCCGTCACACACCTGAGGCTTGGGAGACGTTGGACCTTTCAACAGGACAATGATCCCAAGCATACCTCCAAGTCCACTAGAGCATGGTTGCAGAGGAAAGGCTGGAACATTTTGGAGTGGCCATCGCAGTCACCAGACTTAAATCCGATTGAGAACCTCTGGTGGGACTTAAAGAAAGCAGTTGCAGTGCGCAAGCCTAAGAATGTGACTGAACTGGAGGCCTTTGCCCATGAAGAATGGGCGAAGATACCCGTAGATCGCTGCAAGACACTTGTGTCAAGCTATGCTTCACGTTTTAAAAGCTGTTATAACTGTAAAAGGATGCTGTACTAAGTACTAAGATTGAATGTCACTTGGGGGTTGAATAAAACTGATAATGCTGTGAGCACAGAAAAGACATTTGTGGTTATTTCATTATAACTGTTATGTTATATTTGTCTGACCTACAAGTGCCTCTTTAATGTAAATGTAAGCAAGATGACTGAATGATCAAAAGCAATGTCAAACTGGCCAAAACACTCAATTTCAGTGGGGGTTGAATAATTTTGGCCACAACTGTATGTGTGTGTGTGTGTGTATAGCACCCTCCTGGTTAGGTGCTAGGACGTGTATAGTTAGGTTAAGTATAGCTGTGTTTCTCTGCTTACCAGGTAAGTTCAGTGTGGTAGTCTGCTTAACAGATTAGTTAACTCTGCTCATGCTCCTTGTACGCTGTTGGAGTGCTGGCTGCCTTCAGGAAGTTATCAGAGCCTTCCAGAACATGGGTAGGGGTTAGGTAAAGGAATGAATATGGATGCAGCCCTGGCCAATTGCAGGGGAGGCAATCCCATTACATGCTGGGAGAGGTAATTATATTCTGAGAGCACATGAGTTCAGTGTCTTTCCCAGGAGTGGATTGCACCGGCCAGGCTGGAGGGGAGCTGCCTCACCTTGCTCTTGCTGCCATGTGGTGGGTTGACTTGAGGGCCTGAAATTAAAGGGAGTGACCCTAGTTTTGCAGGAAGCTGACTGAGGGGAGTTGTCTGCCAAGGCTCTGTATTGTATCACTGAAGGGTTTTGCTTGGAAGATCAGAAGTAGGCATCCATTCTATCCTTGCGCCTTGTGAGTACTGACATTAAGGAACTTGGGGATGCTGCATGCTTGCTACCTCCCCTGGGGTCTGGGTAGTCAGCGTGGGTCTGGAAAAAGGGAACACTGGTTAGTGTTCTGAAGAGCTTGTCCAAGTGTTTACTACTGCAAAGGACTTTGCTCAGCTACATTACCTTTGAGCTGTCACAGTCTGTCGTATCTGACTTATACCTAAGGAGCTCAGCCCTGTATCTACTGTAACTACTACTATTGCTAAAGGGGCTTTGCTCACTCCTAAACTGCTTTATGTGACAAAGGGAAGCCGGCTATCTACTGTCAGCCAAGACTTCATACGTGTTCAACTAATAGATCAGCTAGATGTCCTCAATGTGAATAGTTCTGATTTGGAGTATCCTACTACATTCCCCATCCCTATTCCCAGTTCTACAATAAACTCCAAAAACAAAACATCCCCTAGACTGGTCATTAAAGACAATGAGTTGATGTGTGTGTGAGGGTATTTGGCCATGGAAATACACTGTGCCTGGCTGTGGGGCGAAGTAAGGGGAAACTGGGACATCATACAAGAGGCTCCTTCAGGAGTAGAGCTGAATATAAATACAATATATATAAATATAACCATACTCTCCGCTCCTCGCATGACCTCCTGCTCTCTAGCTCCCTTGTCTCCTCCTCCCATGCTCGTCTCCAGGACTTCTCCAGAGCTTCCCCCATCCTCTGAAATTTTCTACCCCAATCAATCCGACTATCGCCTACTCTGCTCACTTTTAGGCGATCTCTGAAAACCTATCTCTTTAGGGAAGCCTATCCTGCCCTCAGCTAATAATGGAATCTTCTACTCCTCCTACTAGTCCATACCCCACAGTTACTACCTTCTGTACTACTAGCCCCTCCCTCCTAGATTGTAAACTCCAAGGAGCAGGGCCCTCCTATCCCTCTTGTATTGAACTGTATTGTTGCTGTATTGTCTCCCTGTATATTGCAAAGCGCTGAGCAAACTATTGGCGCTATATAAATCCTGTCTAATAATAATAATTTTATATATATATATATAGAGAGAGAGAGAGAGAGAGAGAGAGAGAGAGAGAGAGAGAGAGAGTTGCGACACAAGCCATATTGTGATTTAATGTTATTAAAACTTACCTTTCCTTTTTTAATCAACAGCACTGTAATTTTCTGTAAAATTCAATGCAATATGGCAACCTGTAGCCATATTGGTATACAGAATGCCTCAAGAAATGTCATTTCCTGCTTGTCTTATTAAGCTCACTGATCTTCCCAGAATTCTTCAGGGTTGCTCATACAGTGTTAATCACATCTAATGGGATGCAGACCTTGCAGCTTAACTCATTAAAGCACCTCAAGTGCATCAGCTGATTACTCCCATTCAGAATCAGTATCTAAAATACATAGAATAACAAAAAACTTTTACTTCAGAGCAGGAACAGGTAGGACTTTTGCTGTTTGACATGCGTCGCACTTCCATGTGCTCCTTGATGTGAAGGCCAGTTATAGACTGAGGCAGTGGTCATTTTTTTGTACTGTTGAATTGTTGGTGAGGGGGCGCACTGGACACCTTAGCTGCCATTGTGCTACATGCTGGGTGTCCAGTGCACTCCTATACATTTAGGGAGCGGTGGGCTCCCTCAGTTCTACCTGCCCTTGGTCTATCCATTAAATACATGTGCCCCTGCTATGACGGCTCTCAAAATTTGTAGAGTTAGATACTACAGAATATTGGGGTGTTGTGACGAGGCTCTGTAGCTTACGCATGTATTTGCAAATGTGTGCTAACTAAACCTCTGTTTTTAACCCATACTGTTAGACAGGTTAATTCAATTTGTTTGCAGGCTCACTGGCAAGCTGAGCCAGGAATTTTTCTCTTTTGTTGTTTGACATGTGTCGCCCTTCCATGTGCTCCTTGCTGTAAAGACCAATTATATACTGTGGCAGTGGCTATTTTTTGTACTTTAGGACTTTGTAACAAAGTCTGTTAAAATCCTCGCAATGTGCACTGATTACCCTGAGGGGATATTTTTCTTTCACAAGAAAAGTTACTCTTTCATTTTCCTTTTGAAAATAATAATTGCCTGGTTGTCATGCTGATCCGCTAACTTGGAACAACTATGAAGGTAAGGAGTGTTGAGCAGCGGTCTGGCTCTCTGATGTATTGCTAGCACAGAGTATTTTAACCCTTTCTGCAGCTGATAATCCAGCTATTTAAAAAGAAGCCCACAATTATTACTATTTATGCATTAGAGTTATAATTAGGGATGAGTAAATTGGCCTGGGTTCAGTTTGTGGACCATTTGTCAAACTCATTGTGAAGTCTGAAAATTGCCAATTTTAATCTGAACCCCACAGAGATCTACGTAAATCTTGAAAATCTCTTCCCTACCTGGCACCTTTTCCCCAATCCTCCCCCTCCCCTCTTTTTTCCTTTATCTTTTCCTTTCCCTTTGAACCATACCCCCTTTCCTTTATTTATATACAGTAAATATATATATATACTGCAAACCTGTAAACTTGTTAACTATTCAACTTTCTCAATGTACAATTTCTGGTGTACATTGACTTGTACTACAAGTTGTTCTTTGTAATCCTGTTTTCCCTGATAAAACAGGGTGTAAACTCACGCAAGGGAGTCATTCCCAGAACACTGCTTTTGTATGTTCTGGGATTTATGTTATCTGTATGAGTGTGTACAAGCTTGACATATATCAGCATGCAGCTAGTACACATCCATTCATTACAAAGGGTAGCTATATGATACAACTGTCTGTCCCGTTCAATAATATATGGCTTAGTAGGGGCCATTCTATTTCATTAAGAGTAATTTCCATGTCTAAAGCATTGATTATATAAGGGTGAGGATAGTTGGATACTATAGCAGATGATAGCACCGTACAAATTCACATTGTGGAGTGTCTATTTTTTAAAAACCTTGTTGAAATAGTATGTGCTTCAATAAAGTCCAGAAAGGGAGTGCAATGGGTTAAATTGTGTTACAACTAATATCCACAAAGGGTTCATTTCTAATGAGAGTGATTTATAAAATTTGGCTAGGAAGCCATTAGGGCCAGGGGTCTTGGTATTAGCTGTGGTTTAATTGCTCACTGAACCACATCAATAGTAATCGGGGCATTTCAGGTATTCTGTTGTTTCACAGTTAATTTAGATATGCCTGCTTTAGCAATTAGGTTTCCAGCATTGTGGGTTGAGAGAAATGGTAAAGCTGTGTATAAAAGCATTCAAAATGGGTAATAATTGTGGCAGGAACTGAAGTAGACATCAGGATCCTTGATGTTAAGGGTTATTAGGCTTGGTCAGTTTTGCAATAGTTTACCAACATTGTTACCCCATACATATTATTCATTTTGTGGGAATGAGTTATTATTATGGACTCTTGTTGATATAAGGAGGATCACTACCTCCTGCCATGCCCATTTAGAATGTAATGCATTATGCTCAAGATGACATTTACAAGCATGTGTAGCTTCATACTATGACTTAAAATGACATTTATAAGCATGGGTAACCCTGCATGACTGCCTTTGAGGTTTAGCACAGTAAGATATGAGTCTCCCAATGTTATAAGTTGTCATTGAGACAGTTTGCCCATTGGATTCTTAGAAAATCTTTGAATTGTGGGGATTTAGTGAGAAAAGAGTGGAATAACCATGCCTAAGATTTGGATTTAGGATTACCTCGAATCACCTTAGCTATGCTGGACAAAAGAGTTTACTTAACAAGGATGCGATTGCTTCTAGAGACATATGGCACATGCCTTAGAATAGCAATCATAATCCTGCTCTGTCAAGTTTAGAAGTCTCCAGGCATCCCCCAAGGGAGTGTGGATCAGTAAGTGCTTTAGATCTGTCGTGGATGTGTGAGACATCAGACTGCATGGATTGGAGTAATCAAGAGAAGAATCTGCTTTACTATTTAAATTGGAAAGGTCCCATTCCAGTAGTTTCTGATTAACCTTCACGCTGCCAAACAAGCCTACTTTATTACCCTCATTAGTACCTTCTCCTCCAGTCCTTGCTGGCTCTTCTCCACTTTTAACTCTCTACTTTCTCCGCCTCCACCTCCACCAAGTACCTCATTTACCGCCCACGAGATTGCCAACCACTTCAAAAACAAGATTGATGCAATTCGTAGTGACTTCGCCACTGCTCAGACACCCACCCCACTTAGCACTCCTCACACAATAACCCCCTCAACACTTTGCTCTCTTGACCTCACTACCACCGAAGAGGTCACTAAGATTTTCTCTGAAGCCTGCCTCATCACCTGCCCCCTGGACCCTGTCCCCTCACAACTCCTGCGGTCCCCCTCCTCTTCCATCCTATGCTCCCTCACTCACATCTTCAATCTTTCCCTCTCCACCGGTACCTTCCCCTCCCCTCTAAAGCACGCGCATATCACTCCCATACTTAAGAAACCCTCCCTGGACCCCTCCGACCTGAACAACCTAAGACCCATCTCCCTACTGCCATTTACCTCTAAACTCCTAGAACGCTTAGTCTACAATCGTCTGAGCTCCCATCTCACCGACAACAACCTTCTCGACCCTTTACAGTCCGGCTTCCGCCCCCTACACTCTACCAAAACTGCCCTACTCAAACTCACCAATGACCTACTAACCGCCAAAACCAATGGCCACTATACTATACTCCTACTACTTGACCTCTCTGCGGCTTTTGACACGGTTGACCACCCCCTCCTCCTCAAAAAACTGCACTCTCTTGGCCTCAGAGACTCCGCTCTCTCCTGGTTTTCCTCCTATCTATCACAGCGCTCCTTCAGTGTTACCTATAATGCTGCCACCTCCCCTTCACTCCCACTCTCTGTTTGGGTCCCTTAAGGCTCTGTCCTCGGACCCCTCCTCTTCTCCATCTACACCTCCTCCCTTGGCCAACTGATAAAACAACAACGGCTTCAACTACCATCTCTATGCCGATGACACACAAATCTATCTTTCTACCTCTCACCCCCTCAGTCTCCAATCGCATCACCAGCCTACTAAGTGACATATCGGCCTGGATGTCACTCCACTTCCTCAAACTCAACCTTTCCAAAACTGAGCTTCTAGTATTCCCCCCAGCCTGTGCCCCCCCCGACTTCTCCATCAAGATCAACAACACTACCATCAGCCCCACCCCTCGCGCCAGGGTACTAGGTGTAATCCTAGACTCCAATCTGTCCTTTCATCCCCAGGTCCAATCACTGACAAACTCATGTAGACTTCACCTCCACAACATCTCCAAGATACGACTGTTCCTAACCTCGGAAACCACTAAGCAACTCATTCACTCCCTTATTATATCATGCCTTGACTACTGTAACTCCCTCCTCTCTAGCCTACCTCACCGCAGGCTATCCCCTCTACAGTCCATCATGAATGCTGCTGCCAGACTCATTCACCTTACTAACCGCTCTATATCTGCCACTCCTCTCTGCCAATCCCTCCACTAGCTTCCAATTGGCCAACGGATAAAATTCAAAACACTAACACTGACGTATAAAGCCATTCATAACACTGCCCTAATTACATCACTGACCTTGTCTCTAAATACCACCCAAACCGTACTCTCCGCTCCTCGCAAGACTTCCTACTCTCTAGCTCCCATGTCTCCTCCTCTCATGCTCATCTCCAGGATTTCTCAAGGGCTTCACCCATCCTCTGGAACTCCCTACCCCAAGCTATCAGGCTATCGCCTACTCTGCTCACCTTTAGGCGCACTCTGAAAACCCATCTCTTCAGGGAAGCCTACCCCGCCCCCAGCTAATACTGGAATCCACTACTCCTCCTACCATTCCATCCCCCATGGCTAAATACCTCTTGTACCACTATCCCTTCCCTCCTAGATTGTAAGCTCCAAGGAGCAGGGCCCTCTAATCCCTCTTGTATTGAACTGTATTGTTACTGTACTGTCTCCCTCCATAATGTAAAGCGCTGAGCAAACTGTTGGTGCTATATAAGTCCTGTATAATAATAATAAGATGAACAAAGAACTAAAAATTGGTGCTAGTTCTAGGGGCATAGACAGTACAGAGGGGGAGGTAGTGGCTCTTTCTGGATCAGTTTTGGTATGCAGTAAGATGTAGGGTAGGAACTTGTTAAAGATTACTACAACCATTTTTTTTTAAAGTTAAATGCAGTTAAAGTACAGGAATGTCTGTAAGTACAGTACAAGAATGCAGTTCTGCATAGTGGTCAGGGCAGTCCTCGCAGTTTTAAGTGTCAGGTAGAGGAAGGTCTTTTTGCCCAAGTTGTTTGAGCTCAAAAGCAGGGTAATCAAAGAATTTGGTGTCTGCGTTCCAAAGGATTCAGTGGCAAAGGCAAACAGAAGTGGGTTGCTAATATTTGTATAACAGGTGAATTAAAAAATCTTCTTTATTGAATAAAGGAGTAAAAATATTCCATGGCAAACTTTATCTATCGCGTTTCAGTCTAAAAACAGAGCTGTGAATAAAGTCTGTTTTTAGACTGAAACACGTTAGCATAAGGTTGCCATGGAATATTTTTACTGTCGCCAACATTTTTGGAAAAGGAATCAGGTTCACTTCTGCGTAGAAACCAATTAGCTTCCAGGTTTTATTGTCAATGCTTAATTGAACAAGCTGAGGTTAGAAGCTGATTGGTTTGTATGCAGAAGTGAGCCTAATTCTACACTCTCCAGATTTAGTAAATAAACCCCATAGTTTGAAGTGAATTCCCTTCTCAAATAGCTGTTTGCAAAGTGGGTCAAAAGCCTTTGTTTTTTGGGTGACTGCAGCTGACAAATCTTTGAAGATATTTATTCAGTGAATTCTAATTCCCTTAGCCCTATTTTAGGCATTAAGGTCTCTTTGTCGCCAAAGTGAATGTTATGATTGGCCACTATCTTTGATTCATGCCTAGTCATTCTGGCCCCAGGCAGAGACAATTTTTCATTGCAAGGCAGATCTGGAGTTCAAGAGCAGCCATGAAGTCAACTGTAAGATAGTAAATTATAACTTGTCCCTTAATATGTTCAGGAATCTTTGGTTAGTTATTGTGTTTCTCTTTTCAATGTCCTAAAGTTTGTTTTTAATAGAGATGAGAAGGAGGGATTGTGCAGAAAATTTGTTTTGTGAAACTAATAACTGATCCTCCTAATCACTTACTCTTGGGTCAAGCTGTGTGATTATTTCCATGGTAGAAGAGATTGTTTCAAGAGCAAATTTATTGGATTTTTGAAGGATGCTAATTTTTTTTCATCAAGTTTTGGAGACCCCCTTCACAGAGGACTTAGCACTGGCTGATGGCCTTGGTGGGGAGCCATTTGCTTATTGTTGTATTGTGCTGTAGGTCTAGCACAGGAATAGTAAGAGGTGAGTCAGGTGGAGAAGAGGGAGATTTAGAAGTTGATTTACTAAAGGCAAATATACTATGCACTTTGCACAGTGCAGTTGCACTCTGCAAGTGCAGTTGCTCCAGAGCTTAGTAAATGAGGTAAAGCTTCATATTGCAAAGAATACCCAATCACACGTTAGGAAAATAAGAAAAAAAACAGCATTTTTGCTTGTACATGATTGGATTATGGAAGTCAGCAGAGGTTTTGCACATTTACTAAGCTCTGGAGCAACTGCTCTTGTACAGTGCAACTGCACTTTGCAAAGTGCACAGTCTATTGGTCATTAGTTAATCAACCCTAATGTCTGGTTTACCCAATCTGGGATCAATAAAATTTGTTGTGGTTCAGCAAAAATTATAGTGGAGTGCAGCCTGTGTGTTTCTATTCTTCAAAATGAAATTAGGAGGTTTTAGGAAGTAAAGTTATCGTGTTACCTGAATTTATTAAATGAAATTGCTGCTGGAAATCATTCCTACCGAAAAGCTAATTAAAAGGAGATTGAACTGCATGTTCCATCTTGGTGTTGAATAATTAGCTAAGATACTATATCAGCTCACATGATATGTTTTACTGTGGTATTTTTCTTTATAAATAGGACTAGAAAAGCAAACTATTGCAGATTGATTGGTAATGTTGCTTATTTAGTTTCCTATGCTTCTTTTTCAGAGAAATCACAAATGATTATATTACCAAATGAATGCCTTGCATTTATACAAGCTGCACAGTGTACCCATGGTCCTCAGAGTATCCCAAGACTATTTTGACATCAGATCTTTTCTAACTGTGGGATCCATTTAAGGGGAATTGACCAAATAGTATATACATATCCCAGTGTAGGTATTCCCATATATTCATGCAGGACCACTATTTACACCATTTACGTTGACTGTAGTATGTTGCTTGCAGATATGTTTTTACCTATGTTAGATCTTTTTTTAGGCAGCTTTCTTAAATAAATTTTCCCTAGCCATAAAACTGAATGCAGTAGAATGTGTTTTGCATAATTGTAATAAGTGTCCTAAACAATCTGTATTGCCTCAAGCAGATGGCTAGATTCTCCCTTTACAGTATACGAGAATGAAAGGGAGAATCCGATTGGTTGCTAAAAGACAACAGAAATTGATGGAAGCAATTTGTTTTCTCAGATTTCATAAGTGAAAAGTCCTTTGTTCAAAAGAAATAGTAATAAAAATGTAGAAGTATATCTTGGAAAAACATTATTCAGTCTGGATGTTCTGAATATTTACAATTGTGAATATATTGCTTATTAATCATAACAGACAACCTTCAATAAATTTATCAATGACAGGAAATGCTTTATATTTGTGCTTGTGTTCTTTAACCATGTAGATGAAATTATATTGTGCTAGAAAAAGTGCACAGTTAGTAAGAATGGTTTCTAGCTGTCAATTCTAATCCTTATCATTCCACTCAAATCTTTGAATCTGTGTATGTCTATAGCTGACGGAGCAGTTGACATTGTAATGTGCGAATGAATGTGCTCAAGTCCCCAATGAGGTGGCCCTATTGAGTGTAATCTATAGGCCAAAAATTATCATGGGCAACTGAGCGCATCTGATTAGGATCAGTGACTGATAATCACAGACATCTCTTGGGAAGTGATGGAGGGGGTCACAGAATCCCCAACATGACCTTGAACATGTCAGCTGCTATTCAATGGTATAGCTCCTTATTATTCGGCAAGGTATACAATTAAAATACAATCATTTTCAGGCTTGCAAAATTAACTAAACACATTTTTTGGTAGAAAACTGTTTTCTCATTTAAATACTTAACTTTTACCGTATAACAGTTTGGTAGTTTACTTGGTCAGGCTAAATATAAATGTGTCATCCCATTTCCATAAACATTCACCTAGGTCTTTCTTGGCTGAGTTTGAAAAAAATTAACTCTTTTAAAGTAATTCTGTGATTACAGTTTGCTAAGATCATGAAACATCAATTAGCTAGTGAAGAATATTACTTCAGTTCTAGATGCATGTTCAAAATCTAAGGCATTTAAGGCAAGCTCTATTGCAGTCATGGTTCTCGGGCTCTTCCATTCTTCCCAGAAGCCAATAAAATACCTTTACGATGGTGAGTGGGAAGAGAGCACATTGCCAAGCATTGCCAACTTTAGAATTGTCATTCTGCAACTGCTGTGGCCAGGGAAACAGCTAATCAAGCATGATCTGTGTTGGATTAGCTACAGTGGAGGGCAGAGGAGACATTAGCGTGCTGATTTATTAAAGCTGGAGAGTACAAAATTTGGTGCAGATCTGCATAGAAACCAGAGCATTGAACAGCATACTTTTTTTGGAAATAGCACCAAAATTGAACAATAATTATAATAAAATAACATAACATAACATTTTATTGAATTCAATCTTACAAAACCATAAAAAGGTTCTTTCTACAAAATATGACAATATGGTATCCGAAAGTAAAATTGACAGACAGGAAAGCCTGAACTGTATTCCAGAAAGTAGTGTAACATTGATACATTTCAATTCCTGTAATTCATACTTGAATCTTCTTCAGTGAGAGCAACAAAATACAGCACAAATTTCTATAAAACAAGAAAGATGTAAAAAATACAACATATTGCTATTTTCTCATGAGTCATTAATTTTCTTTGTCACATCCATACTTGGTGTATTTTTTTGTGTGTTTTTATTATGATGTTGTTTGATTTTTTTATGTGATGGTGTATATTTCTATTATTTTTCAGATATCAGATGGAAAAATTTTGCTGTAAAATTTCCTCTTTGTTTTTCCAATATAAAATGCATTGCATGGATATCTCAACAGGTACACAATGCCAACCTGGCAGAACACAAATGCAGATGGATATTTCAACTTAAGGCCTATAAACAAAAACAGGCCTCAATGAGAAATTCAATTATGTTCCATTTTTGTGATATAATTCAGCATCCTGTCAAAGGGTGTATAAGATTACTTTGATGTTTATATAAGATTTAGTATAATTTACGTTGTATTCTGTTACATCATTTTATCTTTTTTTCTAAGTGAAGACTTCTGGTACAGGTCCCCCCATTCCCTTTTTGTTTTTTTAAATCAACCCGGTGTTGGTGGGTGACCCATGTTTGCATATCAACTGGGGTAGTTTTGTTGGTTTGATTTATGGGATGAGTATGTATTTTATGTATTTTGTGTATTTGGATGGTGATGGGGACAGGGTACCCCTTTGCCCTGGGATGGGTGTTGTGTATGGAGGGAGCCGAGAGATTTTGGCTATGGATGTGGGTTTTTTTCTGGCTGTCTCCCCACTGCTTACCCTGCAGTTTCCCTCTTTTGGAATTTTCAAGATGGCGGTTTGGCTATTTCAGGCTTCACGCCAGAAATGAAGTCACTGGTCGTGATATTGGTAGGACTGCCATTTTGTGATTACATAGTGGATATGCAGAAGCGTCCACGCCGCCTCTCCCTCAATGACAATGTGGGAGAGGATTTTTAGTGCGGGATGCTGGAGGTTAAAAGGGCCAGTGACCAGTACAGGAGGCATGGAATATACACATTTAAATCGAGCCAGGGGTAGCTCCCTTGCATTTGTTGTTTGGTCGCAATGAAGAGTGGAGGCAGTTTGGAGAGACATGCTGGCAGTCTCTGGTGAGTGTGGATTTCTCCATGGTCTGTGTAGCTTTTTAATTATGTTTGGTATACAACATTGGACTATGTGTACTCTCCATTCTATTTTTGCATGAGCTTAGCCAACATTATTTTCTCTCCTTCTTCCTCTTTTGTCTGTTTATTGTTTCAGGTTAGTGGTGAGGCCTGGTGGTCAATCCTTTTGTGATTAGCTAGCAACTGGAAAGCACAGTTCAGCTGTATGGTGGAAGCTGGGTTTGGCCATTTGAGCTTGTAGCTGTTGATAAACCATAAGTATTTTTTCCAGACTTCTAAAGACATGAGGTGAGGATCCTTTGGAGGAGAAAAGGCTTAAACCTGTATAATGAAGAATAGGCACAATTCTTCAGGATCCTGAAGAAGCCACGTGATCGTGGCGCAACGCGTCGACGTATAGGGGTGACGTACTTCCGGTTCCGGGTTCGGACGCCATCTTTGGACACCTGTATACACCCATAGTACATGGGAACTGCTTTACTTTGCTGGAGGACATGTGAGTGTAATGTTCTATTGTACAGATGAAGTGCATTAAACGGTGTTGCACTATGGAGATGTGATTTTGTTTTCCATATGCGCCCTGTGTCTGAGTCCATTCTGTGAGGGGTATTGGAGTGTAACTGACTGCCTGGAGGAGGATCTTGATCGGTGAAGGCAGTGGAGGAAGGGGAGTTATTGGAGTATAACTTACTGCCTGGAGGAGGATCATGGTCGGTGGAGGCAGTGGAGGAGAATAAATTTGGCAGAGATATATATATATAAAAAGCTCTGTGACCCGCAAGGGTCGAATGTGGAAGGTGAGGGGGCATTTTGGCTATCATTGAGGGGAGTCACGTCAAGATTTTCACGAAGAGCACTATTGCAGCATGGAGTGATATTATTTGAACACCTTCCTATGTTTTTTGCACAGTGTGGTATCACTATCTTATTGATTGTATTTATATTTAAATTGGTTCTATTAATTTTATTTAAGTATCACTTTTGCACAGTTTAAGAAGTATTAGTCGTTTATCACTACACCACCAGGGATGTATTATATAGTGATGAGGATATTGCACTAGTTTTTATTATTGTATAATTTTCAGTTTAAGAGGTATTATTTTATCACTATACCACCAGGTATTATTTACATATGGGGTTATTGCACTAGTTTTTTTGATTATTGTAGTTGAGCGCTTCACCACTATTATTACTTTGTTTCACCTCCTTGTTTGCCTGCCTATATAAGACATGCTCAGTCTAGGCCACTTTGCCTGAGCAACTTCATAGTTGTCTGAGCTCCTGTGTGTTGCTATCTTCTGTATCCTACATTGACTACTTGTGTACCGACCCTGGCTTTGTTCTCTGACCTCGGCTAGCCTATTGGATTTACATTTGTCTCTGCTCCCGTGAGCGGTCTCCTCATCCTCAGCTGGGTGTACCCAGGGGCCGCGACCTGGTCCCAGCTTGCTGCAAGTCCATCATCACCATCAGGGGCTCTGGTGAAGAAGCAGGCTGGGGCTTAGACTCCACGCCCTGGGGAACCCCAAGTTGGCTATCTACAAGGGCTCACTACTACAGGTGCTGACATAGACTTTGTTCCTGCACAAACCTAAAACATCGCATCAAACAATACACTGCCCATGACCTGAAGAATGAAAGTTGTTCTCCTGGTTCAAACCAGAGAAAACCCCCTAAAAGGGTAAGGGAGAGACCAGAGATGACAATTTCCCTTGTCTATTTAACACATCCCACAGAGTCAAAGCATGGGTGATAGTGGGTGAGGTAGAAGAAGCAAGCCCTCTGAATGAGCGTGGCAGCCATGGGGCATGAGATAAATTATGTCCGGCTGAAAACTCCAGAGTTTATCCTTAACATGATGGTGCCAATCTAATATCCTCTGTAATGCCATGGCCTCATAATAGTGGTGAATGGCAGAGATACCCAGACTGCCTGCTCATTTAGAGTGCTTCAAAATGTGAAATGCCAGGTGAAGACAAAGTTTGTTCCAATCAAACCATAGGAAAACACTTTTGATGCTCTAGAAGAAAGACTGGGGTAAGGATATACTGTAGGTACCATTTTCAGATTAAAGAGAATCCTAGGAAAGATGTTCATTTTCAGTATATTCACATGGCCCATCCAGGAATATGAGGTGCAGTCCCAGGTGAATGTGGTGAGTTCCCTTCAAATGGTGTTAAGTAATGGAGCATAATTACGGGAATATAGTTGAGAAAAATGAGCTGGAAGATGAATTCCCAAGTATTTTAAGGGGTGCTGGCACCAAGTGAATGAAAATTAAGCTTGTAATTGTGTTCACATGCCATCAGGGATGGAAAGTGGCAGTATATCAGATTTGCTATAGTTTATTTTGAAGTTGGAAAGTTGGTGAAACCCCTGCAGTTCAGCTATGATGTTGAGGAGGGATGTCAAGGGGTCTGTCACATAGAATAATAGCATATGCAGAAAGCTTATGTTCCACCGTGCCTATACAGACTCCCTTAATGTTTGGATGCAGGCAAATTCTATTAAGAAGAGGTTCAAGCGTAAGAGTAAATATAAGCAAGGATAAAGGGAACCCCTGCCATGTCCTATTTTTAATGGGGAACGGCCTAGAGAAAGACCCATCTACCTTAACCTGTGCCTCCGGGGAATTATATAGAAGCATATGTGGACCTAATCCAAGCCTGTTGAGAACTCTGTGAAGGTACAGTATGTCAGGTCCACCCTGTCAAATGCCTTTTTGGCGTTGGTGGAGAGCAGTAGGCAGGGTGGATGGTCAGCACACATTTGTACCCAATGAATAATCTGAATAGCTCTGTTAGAGTTGTCCCTGGCTTCCTGACCAGCGATGAACCCCATCTGATTGGGATAGATCATTGCTGGCAGGACTGGTTTCAAGCGATTCACCAGGATCCTGGCCAGAATCTTAATGTTAGTGTTCAGGAGGGAGGTTGGTCTATAGGTATTAGGGAGGGTGTGATCTTTGCCTTCTTTTGGGAAGACAGTGACATGTGCCAATAATGATTCCTTAGGTGTGCTAGTGCCTGTGGCTAAGTATGAGCACATAGGGGTAGAAAGTAGGGACAGAAATTTGACATAACAAGCATTTGTGTAGCCATCAGGGCCTGGACTCTTACCCATGGGGAGTTCCTTGACTACCACTGTCAGTTCATCGTGCGTAATAAGCTTGCAAGAAACCTGAGGGATGAGGGTTGGGAACTGCGTGTCCTCCAAATATTGGAGGCTATGTGACATCTTCTGTGATGAGCTAGTCCCAAGCAATGCATTTGGAAAATTGTAAAGTTGGACATAATAGTCCCGGAATGCGTCTGTGATTTTAGAGGGGCGTAGGATCGTGGCGCCTGGGGATGACTGTAGCCTGTGTACATGTATAGACGTTCGCTGATGTCATAGAGCTCTGGCAAGCAGCTTCCTGATCTTATTCCCAAATTCATAAAATGAGTGGGAAATGTGTAATGGACGAGCCTGGATGCTTGCCTCTAGGAGTTTGAAAAGGTCCTCATGAAGAGATCAAAGTTTGGGCATAGCCTCAGGGGTAGTACGACATTTATGTCTCAATTCCACCTGGCGGATCTCCACAGTAAGAGAGTGGAGTTCCCTGGTGCTCTTCCTCTTCAAGCAAGCACCTTGAGAAATAAATTCACCCCTATCACTTTATGACCCTCCCAGATGTAGGTGGCCCCTACCTCCCCTGATGTGTTTTCACTGAATTAGTGCAAAAGGGTATCCAAGACTAGTTGGAGTACCACCATGTCATCTAGCAAGTTCTCATTCAAGTGCCAGGTACATTGTTTTAAATCTGGGGAGAGGGGAGTCAGGGACAGGGAGATGGGGGCGTGGTCAGATAGCATGAAGGAGCCGATGGATGTGTCAGACAGAGATTCTACAAAGATTTGATCCATTAACAGCAAGTCAATGCTTGCATTGCTACACATTGTGGGTAGCCAAGTAGTAGGTAAAATTTTACAGAACTCTCCAGCAATCTATCAGATGGTGGGCATGTAGGGTTTTATGGAAGTGCTTTAGAAAAGCAAAGGAGTGGGAGGATTCAGCTTGAGGAGGTATCTAACTGAGGATCAGGGCACACAATGAAATCCCCCCACTATCAGTTGGCCCTCCCAAAAGGAGGAGAGGTAGTCCAACGCCAAGTCCAAAAAGGTTAGTTGTTGGGTATTTGGGGTGTACACAGTTGAAAAAGTAAACTTGCAGTCAGGTACTGGTTCCATTATTTTTAATGGCACCCCAAAAACAGCGGTGATCACAGCAAAATGCATTCTTAATAATCATGTAAAGCGTGTAGCCCAATGAAGTGAATGTGCTGCCCTATGCGCAACTTGCGTAAATGTGTCTAAGTGCTTCCTCACTGCCCTATAGCATAAATACTGCTACAGGGCGGCAGGGCTGCATACAATCAAATATATATATATATATATATATATATATATATATACACCCACACACGTGATTTTGCATTTCTGGGCAGGGGGCGTGTGTGCGCCGCCCTGCCCTTGCCACCATTGGCGGCTACGGCAGTTGATCACTGGGTCCTAGCCGGAGATTCCCAGCTGGCACCTGGCGATCACCAAAGAACACTGGCATAGGAGAGGTCTGTGTGTAAACAATACAGATCTCTCCCCTGGCAGCTCCAGCATGCTGCTTTGTTTTGCTCTGTGTAGCAGAGCAATACAAAGCAGCATGCTTACACAGTAAATCGCACACAGCACACATAGTAAAACAGCACACAGCACACAGGTAATTGTTTGATTGCCCCAGATGTTAACCCCTTCCTGCCCAGTGTCATTAGTACAGTGTCAGTGCTTTTTTTTAGCACTGATCACTGGGGATGCCAGTGGCAGTTAGTTAGTGGCAGTTAGTGTCAGAATGTCTGCTGCAGTCCCGCTTTATGTCTCTGATCACCTCCATTACTAGTATTAAAAAAAAAAAAAAGATTCCAGTATATATACCACAATTTATAAACACTATAACTTTCATGTAAACCACTTAATTTACATTTATTGGGACTTTTTTAGCAGACATGTAGCAGAATACATTTTCACTTAAATTTATTACAAAATTAGATTTTTAAAAATATTTTACTGGACATGTTTTATAGCACAAAGTCAAAAATAATGTTTTTTTTTTTCAAAATTGTCAGCCTTTTTTTGTTTATAGCACAAAAAATAAAAAACGCAGAGGCTATCAAATACCACCGAAAGAAAACTCAAACAATCACACTGCATTCCGCAAAACACATTGCGTGAAGCTTGTCGCACTAAAAGAAGCTCCTGCTCCTTTTTGGGCGACAAGCTTTGCACTCGCATTTAAGTGCCATTGAAAATTAATGGCACCTGAACATGCATGGTGAGATTTATCTGTTTTGCAGAGCATTTTGGCGTGATTCTGCCTGTCATACAAAACAGCCAGATGTGAACTAAGTCTAATAGCATATATGTTCTCCAGGAGTCCCACTGTAGGAAGCCCCTTCCCAATTGCTACCAGAGTAGTCCAGCTCCAGTGGGATGGTGCTTCTTCCTTGGGACTTGGATCGATCCAGCTATTCACCTGTGTTACCAAGCTACCCTGGAGTTTATTGTGGGGGGCACTGTCTATGATAATTATCACAAGTAGCTCTGTTTGGATCTGTGCAGTAGAGTTGGGCTTGATGTTCAATTTGAACATACATTCGACTTGAACATTGGCTGTTCATGTGTTTGGCAAAAACACAAATAGTAAGTGTGTCTTGCGGGCTGCTCGCCCGCCACGCCCCACAATGTACTGTGCCCTGACAGTGCATTGTGATTGGCCAAAGCAATGCGCCTGACCACAGGTGCATGATGATGTCATAAGGGGGCGCAGTCACCCGGTTGACATCACTGGGTGCCCTTGCTCCTAAGCTATTTAAGAACTGTCAGGCTGGTGTAGCTGTCAGATGGTGGGAGCCAGCGTCGAGAGTGGAGCAGAGTTTTTTCTTTTTTCGGGTCGGCAGTGGCGGTGGGCATCATGATTGACGTTGGATCAACTTCAAGGGACATTTTTTAAATTTTTGTTTTTATTAAAGGACCTGTCAAAGACTGTCTTCTGCCATTTTTTACACTACACTTTTTTTTGTAAATTAGTAGCATTACCATCTGCCCCATACTCACATGGAGGGGGCTGAATCTGGGGGCCCTTTTGTTAAAAGAGGCTTCCAGATTCCGATAAGCCCCCCATCTGGAGACCCCCACAACCACCAGCCATGGTTGTGGGGAAGAGGACCTATCATCAACATGAGGACAAGGTGTTTTTGGTGGGGGGACCTACCTGCCCCTAAGCACCCCCCATGTGGCCTGGTATTTTTCAGGAGGGTGCTCGCTCACCCCCCCTTTCCTGAACTGCCAGGCTGCATGCTTGGATAAGGGTCTGAAATAGATTTTTGGGGGGACCCCCAAGCCATTTTTTTAAAAAATTTTGGCGTGGGGGTTCCCTTCAAAATCCATACCAGACCCAAAGAGCTTGGTATGGATGGGGGGGACCCCACGTAATTTTTTTCAAACATTTTTTAATTGCTGGCAATTCTCTTTACATTCAGCTGTCAGCGGGGAAACCCACTGACAGCTGAAACATTAAAGAATGTTTCCACTACTAACGTACTGCATGACTTAATAATGTAACTCAAGCGGTATTGACTCGGATGCGGTAAGATACTGCTTAGTGAATTGTCCCGGTTTGAAGTTCACTGGGAAACTTTCATTAGGTTCGAATGTTCGAGCGCGAACCAAACGGGGGGGGGGGTTTGCCCATCACTACTGTGCAGTCACATGTTACTGAGTCACAGAAACATTCCTATACAGCAGCGGTCACTAAATGGCAGACCGTGGTCCAAGAATGGCCTGAGCAGCGCTCCCTTCTAGACCACCACCCCGCCAGACTGGAATGACAGATCTAACGCTCAGCAGGGCGGTCGTCACGGCAACCGATGACATCACGTGTGTGCCCCACGCCTTACAGCTCACTGTCTCTCCGGCTCCCGCTCCCTGCCTGTACACAAGTGCACAGCTGATCCTTCAGCAATGAACCAGGCAAGCTCCTGTCTGCCCTCAAGGTAGGGTGTGGTCTTACACTGATGGGCACATGTAATATTAAAGGGTCATGATGATGAGCAAATTTAATGTTAAGATGCACTCTGATGGGCACAATACAGAATGTGCCCATAAAAGTGCACTTTAGCATAAAATGTGCTCATCAGAGTGCCCCTTAACATAAAATGTACCTATCAGAGTGCCCCTTAATATAAATATGCTCATCAGAGTATCCCTTAATATAAATGTGCCCATCTGAGTGCCCCTTAACATAGAATGTGCCCATCAGCATGCCCCTTATTTTATTTTAAGGGACATTCTGATGGGCACATTTTATGTTAAGGGGCACTCTGATGGGCATCTTTTATTTTAAGGGGGCACTCTGATGGGCACATGTTATGTTAAGGAGGCACAAATGGGCACATACTGTGGAAAGGGACACTCTGATGGGCACATGTGAGGGAAAGGGGCAATCTGATGGGCACATGTGATGGAAAGGGGCACTCTGATGGGGAATATGATGTAAAGGGGCACTGTGATGAGGAATATGATGTAAAATGGCACTCTGCTGGGGAAATATGATGAAAAGCGGTACTTTGAGTTTAATGGGGCACTCTGATGGAAATACCTGATATAAGGTGGCACTGTGATAGGGATATCTGATGTAAACGGGCACTCTGATGGGGACAACTGATGTAAAGGAGCACTCTGATGGGCACACCTGATGTGATGGGAATACCTGATGTAAAGGAGCACTCTGATGGGCACACCTGATGTGATGGGAATACATGATGTAAAGTTGCACTCTGATGGGCACACCTGATGTGATGTGAATACATGATGTAAAGTTGCACTCTGGTGGTGACACCTAATGTAAGGGGGCACACTGATGGGCACACCCTATTCAGACCTCAGCCAGAAGAAAATTTTAGTGACCGGACCTCCTTGAATTTTAATTCAATACCTCTGCTATACAGAGTCTTTGTGCAGCTTTCATTATTCTGCAGTGTAATATATTCTTTGCCATTCTGGACCTTTTTTAGCATTACTACTCCTAACTTTCCACGTGTTTAGTAAACTGCAAATTATACTTACATTCTCCCTGATTTTTCATTCAATTGCCTAATCTGTACATTTTTTCCCATATTTTCTTTGCTACCCAGACAAATAAACACCTATTCATCTGCTTATCAAATAGGTAGTGGAAGACATTAGCAGAGGTAATACCTACAGTATATATCACTATGCTTTCGGATTTCTTGTGTATGCAGATAGGGGGAATTTTCTAGTGCTGTATGAAACAATCTATGGGGAATAAATGAGTAAATTTGAGGAAAAGTAGAAACTCAGTGATTATACCTTCTGTAGCCTGCATTTCCTTTTTTCCTTCTAACCCTTGTTTAAAAGCTATTTGCAGTGCCTTTTTCTTGTATGTCTTTTCATCTAATTCTTCTCTATATTAGTTGTGTTCATGATCACGCTGTGACATTTTCAGAATTGAATAGTAAGGGCAGCACCTGTTGCAGACCTTGACCTAGGACTGGCTGTGATGAGAATGATTTGATCTAAACCCTAGTGACTCTTTAGGCAAAGCACATTAACTGAATATTTCATGCAAGACACATTACAGCATTCATCATGATTTATTGAAAATGATGGCGCTCTGTGTATATTAATACAATGTATTTTCTTCGGTTGGCTGAACGACACATTAATTTTAAGTGGTATATGGGATGTTTTTTGTCTCATCTATATTGATATAACTATTGTAAATGATAAAGTCCAAGGTTAGCATTAAGTTGTTTAACAGGTGTCTGTGTGTAAGAGTTCCTTGAGATCTGGAACCTGAGAGGAGTCATATAGATCATTTTTAACCACCTCAATACTGGACACTTTCACCCCCTTCCTTCCCAGGCCAATTTTCACCTTTCAGGACTGTAGCACTTTGAATGATAATTAGTCATGCAACACTACCCATATGAAATTGTTATCATTTTTGGGACAGAGAGAGCTTTATTTCGGTGGAATTTAATCACCACTGGGCTTTTTTCTTTTTTGCACTATAAATGGAAAAAGACTAAAAATTTTGAAAAAAGTGTGTTTTTCTCAGTTTCTTCGTTAAAATTTTGCAAATAAGTAATTTTTCTTCATACATTTTACTTAAAATGTATACTGTTATATTTCTTTGATAAAAATAACCCAAATCAGTGTATATTATTTTTTCCACAATTCTTTGGAAAATGAAGGAATTCAATAAAATTTGTTTTTTCCACAAAAATGTCATAATAACAAGTTATTTCTCATACATAGGCATAGGCATACTTGCAACTACACCACAAAACACATTCTGCTAATCCTCCTGAGTATGTTGATACCCCATGTGTGAGACTTTTTCACAGCCTAGTCACATAAAAAGGCCCAACATCCAAGGAGCACCTTCAGGCGTTATCCACTTTAACCTCCCTAGCGGTATTCCCGAGTGTAGCTCGGGGTAACATTTCAGTACCAAAAGCAGTAACCCCGAGCTACACTCGGGAATACCATGCGGCGCTGCTCCGGCATGTGTTCTTCACTTACCTTACCCTGCGCTCCCACGATGTGTCCCCTGCAGCGTCCCCGGCCATCTCCTCCGGCCGATGCCGGCATCCGGCTTCTGTGTCCTGTCCCTGTGACGTCGGGACGCACGGGCGCCGCCGCCGCCGGCGGCGGGAAATTTAAAAATTTTAAAAAATGTCATTTTTTTTTTTTTTCATTTTACACAGTAAAACATTGCTGTTTCAACCTATTTCACATACATTGTGTCCCGAGTGCTTTGTCCTGTGCCCTGCCTGCATTTTGTCTGTTCTTTCTGCCTGGAAACTGAGAAATGTCCATGGCGTCCAAAAAGTGTCCCTTTAGGTCAAAAGCGGTTTAGATCAGCTAGAGAATAGCGATAGTAAATCAGAACCACTTACAGAATTGAGTGATAATGATTCGTGGGGGAAATTCGTCATCAGAAACTGAAAACGATTTTGCGACTGAGCTCAGCGATGTGCGAACTTGGCGCTCTATTTCACATTTCAGTGTTTTTGGTTTGATTATATTATTGAATTAAATTTTTTATTATTTTTATATTATTTTTATGATTATTTATTAAATTATAATTTATGATTTTGTGTTTCAAATTTTATCATACCCGGGATGTTTACTAGACTCTTGTTCGGACAGATTTCAGTGAGTTTTTCCTAAAAATTACAGCCTACAATAAAAAAAATACATATTTCCATGCAAAAAAATGGTACCGCTTTCAGCACCAAAAATCTGAAATAATCATACCGCCAGGGAGGTTAAGACCAGGCTGCCTTCTGACATTTTTTATCTACAAGTAAAAAATCAGTATTTTTGCTGAAACTTAGAACCCCCAAACCTTATGCATTTTTAGCAGAGGCCATAGAGAATAAAATAGTGGGTTTTGCAAATTTATATGTCACATGATATTTGCGCAGCGGTTTTGCAAACGCAATTTTACACTCTAATTTAAAAATACACTTTAATATATTTTAAACACAATATAATACCAATTTGTTTTGTAAAATATTGTGTTGCACCGAGCAAATAAATACCAAACATGCCATGGTTTAAAAAGTTTGTGAAATGGCTCCAAACTTCTGTAACTAAAAATCTCCATAGACAACATTTTATACGCCTTTACAGGTTATCGGTTTAGAGTTACAGAGGAGATCTGGTTCTAGAATTATTGCTCTCACTCTGACATTCGCGGAAATACCTCACATGTGTGGTGCGATCGCCGTTTACATATGCGTACAGACCAATGCATGCTTTCGGCCTTTGCACGCGAGGGCTGGGGGGACAGGGCACTTTACATTTTTTAATGTATTTATTGGTGGGACACTGGTACACTAGCAGAAGTTTTTGTGCATTTGTACATTGTGACAGATGTTGATCGCCCACTGGTGACAATCGACAGGTGCTGATGTTGCGATTGGAACACTATTGCAATTGCTTTGTTCACTGGTACACTGTGACAGATATTGATGTGACACTGATATACAGATGTTTTGTGCACTGATAGAGATGTTTTTGTGACACTAGCACAGATGTTGATGTGACACTTGGACAGGGACAGATGATGGCGCTGCATGTACTGTGTGGGGATGCCAGCAATCTGTATGTTCTTTGCATAGCTGAACACTAAAATTATCAGCTATGCAGAGAGCTGTCACAGGCTTGCAGCATCCCCCTCTCCCCTGCCCCCCCTGCACTGATCTCTCACTGAGCTCGGTGGGTAAATCCAACACAGAGGCACTTGTCTCTGTTTACATTGTTGGCTGTGATTGGACCCAGCTATCACGTGATCAGCAGGGCCATTCACAGCGCACATATCCTGATCTGTGATGTGCTGTGTCTGATGGACACAGACATCACAGGTGTGCGCTACTGCGAGGCGCATGTTCTGAGAGGACATTCAGGAATGTCCTCTCAGAATGGGAAAGCTCCCACCTGGCCATTTATGTGCAGTTGCCAGGTGGGAAGCAGTTAAGAAGTGTTCTCCTTCAGCAGCTTATGTTTGTACTGGAATGACCCTTGTAGAGATATATGGTGATTAGTCTATATAGCAAAACAAAGAGCTGAAACTTGGGTTTTTTGGATTTATTCAACTGAACTACAGAACGGTTACATCTATTTGTTTGATAAGTCTTGCCATATACTAGCCATTTCACTTAGAGATGCAACCCACTCAATTACACTTGGGGGAAGAGTGGAAGGATAGAAGACCTAAAGGCACCTCAAAGTATATCTAAACTTAAAAACAAAATATATATATATATATATATTGTGGCTTACCAATTCGTAGACACAGTGGGGTTAATTTACTAAAACTGGAGCATGCAAAATCTGGTGCAGCTCTGCATAGACACCATACAGCTTCCAGGTTTTATTTCCAAAGCCTAGCTGAACAAGCTGAAGTGAGAAGCTAATTGACTGCCATGCACAGCTGCTCAGATTTTGCACTCTCAAGTTTTAGGAAACCAACCACAGTGATTTAATTCATTTTTTTTTAGGCTTTTTCCCCCCTTTATTTTCACCTGTTGATCCTTCCAGTAAGTCTGCTCCTTTTCAATCTTATTTAAAGCAGAACTCAAAAACAAAACAAAAACATTTTTACATCGTTTTATTGATGCTTTCCTACCTTCATATAATATGTAGCCTGTCCTCTGGTTGACTGAGAAACAGCATGTGCATTTTTTAAATCGTAGGGTTAATCCCCGTGTCTTTCTGTTTGTAAGACCGGTGGCTGCTATGCCTTGCATTCCCCCAGCCACCAGCCTTGGCACATCCCTCTTGTAGTTCTCATGTCAGCGAGCAGTGATGCAAGTCCTGCTGGCTGTAGTGGGCAGACCAGTCTGAGACTCCCGGTCTAAACTGCCCAGAGAGGCAGTGTACCCTTCCTCCCATCCAATAGGAACACCTGTCAGCATGCCTAGAGCAGAAAACTGTAACTGCCTGACAACAACGCAGGTAGGTTGGAGTAAAGGATTTCACTGGGGGTTTCAATAGGCTCTGTGACAGCCCAGCAAGGAAATAGGCATCAGTCATCACTATTAACTGTGCTGATCCTGAGACACACAGGGAGAGAGAAAAGATTTTATGACCACTCTGTGTATGCAGAGGAGAAAGAGGGAGGCAGCTGAGCTGCTACAGTCTTAACCCCATAGCTGCTGGGGAGGGAACTGAGCCTGTAGCTAACAGTTAACCCCTCAGTTGCCAGACACCTTTAAAGGGTAGTACTAAAAGCACCAACTTATTAACTTAACTGTATGGCAATTTAGGGGTTAACTGTTAGCCATGGGATCAGCTTCCTTCCTGGGAGCAATAGGGCAATGGAACATGTGTGCAGAGAGAGTATAGGGATGGAACATGTGTGCCGAGTATAGGGATGGAACATGTGTGCAGAGAGAGTACAGGGAGGGAACATGTGTGCAGAGGGAGTGCAGTGATGGAACGTGTACTACAGAGAGAGTGCAGCGATGGAACATGTGTGAAGAAAGAGTACATCGATGGAACATGTGTGCAGAGGGGATAAGGGGAGGGAACATATGTGCAGTTAGAGTACAGGGATGGGACATGTGTACAAAAGGGGTATATGGATTGAACTTGTGTGAAGAGAGAGTCCAGGAATGGAACATGTGTGCAGAGAGCATACAGGGATGGGACAAGTGTGCAGGGAGAGTACAGTGATGGAACATGTGTACAAAAGGTGTAAATGGATTGAACATGTGTGAAGACAGAGTCCAGGTATGGAACATGTGTGCAGAGAGAGTACAGGGATGGGACAAGTGTGCAGGGACAGAACAGTGATGGAACATGTGTACAAAAGGGGTATATGGATAGAACATGTGTGAAGAGAGAGTCCAGGGATGGAACATGTGTGCAGAGAGAGTACAGTAGTGAAACGTGTGCAGGGAGGTAAAGTGGTGGAACATGTATGCAGAGGGGGTACAGTAGTGGAACATGTGTGCAGGGAGGTAAAGTGATGGAACATGTATGCAGAGGGGGTACAGCGATGTAACATGTGTGCAGAGAGGGTACAGTGGTGGAACATATGTGCAGGTGCAGAGGGGGTACAGTGGTGGAGTATGTGTGCAGAGGGGGTACAGTAGTGGAACATGTGTGCAGGGAGGTAAAGTGATGGAACATGTATGCAGAGGGGGTACAGCGATGTAACATGTGTGCAGAGAGGGTACAGTGGTGGAACATATGTGCAGGTGCAGAGGGGGTACAGTGGTGGAGTATGTGTGCAGAGGGGGTACAGTGGTGGAACATGTGTGCAGAGGGGGTACAGTGGTGGAGTATGTGTGCTGATAGTGTAGTGATAGCAAAGCAGGTGTGCAGTTGTAGTGGAACATGTGTGCAGGGAGGGTGCAGTGATGGTGGAACAGGGATATTCTTCCCACTGACCATCGACATAAGGGGACATTCCTACTATTGACCACTGATGTAAGAGGGGCATTCTTTCCACTTATATAAAAGGGGGCATTCCTTTTACTGGCCACTGTCATAAGGAGGACAGACATTGTTCCTACTGACCACCATAAGGCGGACATTTTTCTCATTGACTCCTATTGAATTGGTTTTAGTAAAGGTTACCCTGAAACCTGAAAGTTATTTTAGGGATTCCTGTGGGGCAAAATGTTGAGAAGAGCTACTTTAAAATGTATAAGTGAAAAAAAGTAGAACAGCTGCCTCTCCAGCTAATGTAGAACTACAATTCAAGCTGACCCAGAGAATATATACCACCATACATTCCAACCCATGCAAAACAATGTTTACTTACCACAACTGCTGCCATCTCGAACAGTCTTTAGTGACCCCACTGGAGGGAGACTTCCTGTTTCTGTGACCCTACTGGAGGGAGTCTTCCCCTCACTTCCTGACCCTGTGACCCCACTGAAGGGAGACTTCCTGTTTCTGTGACCCCACTGGAGGGTGACGACTTTTTTCTGTGACCCACTGGAGGGACACTTTCTCTCAACTCCTGACCCTGGCACAGGAATAGCCATAAAAACATTCTCAGATTTTCAATGCCTTCCTTGCTGTACTATAAATGCGTTCTTGTCTGTGACCTCATGGGATATGTTTCAAGTCATATCCTGCAATATGGCTACAGTCTCTGATCAACTAGTTTATCTGCTGTTGTGGCTGGAAGGGGAGAGATTGCACGTGAAGATAGCAGCCACAACCAGTAACAAAAAACCTAGAGGAGAGAGAATTACATATTTAATTAAAGGAGACTACAAAGAATGAAGTAAACATTTTGCACATGCATGGTTTACATTTATAAGATTGTCACCTAACTGTCCTGCTGTGTGGTGCTGAGCAGTGTGGCTGGAGAACGAGGGGGCGTGAGGTTTAAGTGGGCGAGTACACATTCAACATGTACAGGCCTAGTGTACCCACCCACATTCAGTGCAATTCCCAGAGGTTGATGCGAACTGTAGTTTCCTTTTACTATAGAGAGAGTGGAGAGGATATGATGTAATCCCAGCTGTTACACCTCCTCCTTGGCAGAGCTGATGATGTTATCTTTTAAATTACAATGAGAAAATTCAGTTAGACTTTTCTCTTCAGTGGTAAGAAATTTCACAAATGTATTAACTGTTTAGTGTTTTGTGAACATAGTGGGAGGGAGGGTTGAGGCTTCAGCCTGAATATTTATGGGTCTTCTGCCAAACCCTGGGGAGGTGGGCATCAGAAGGTGGAGAAGAGCCCATAAGTAGTCTAAAGCCTGTGTAGAGGGGGAATTTTTTGCAGTATGCTGCTGTAAGGCAGCATTCCCGGGTTCAGCCTGCTGGAGGAGACCCTTGTTGAGGGGCCTAGCACTCCTGTGCAGAAGCCAGAAAGAGAAATCAGCTTGAAGATACTAAGGTCCTAGCTAGGCTTAGTTGGGGGCCTATTAGCAGAGCATCCCAGTTATTGAAAGGATCAGGCGAAAGCTCACAGGAGGAAAGCCAGGAAGGAAGCTGTGGGAGAGAGCTTGAGTTGTCCAGAGGCTGAATGAGTCTTCGTTTCCCTCATGCAGAAAGAGACTGGTGGATGTCAGCAGGAGGCAACTGATGATCCTGTGGTTGGGTGAGTACAAGACCCAGTGCTGCAAGAATGACTGTGTGTTTAGTCTTTGGGAAGAGGACAAGTCTTCAACAGTATAGACATTCTTTGGGACTTTCTGCTGGCAGAAGTGCAGCCAGTTATGCAAGTGCAGCCAAAAATGGGTGCAAAACTGTTGGGTGTTGCACAAGTGCAACTGGATTTGTACAAGTTTCAAGAGTTAAGCAAGTGCATCCAGAAAGTTAGCAGTCCTCTAATTGTTCAAGATCAAGTTCTACAGTTCCAGTGTATGCCATGCTGCCTATCCCCATCCACATTCACGTTTACCCAATAGAAGACCACAGAAAATGTTGTGTGTGTTCTATGGGGTGGAAATAGATCAAATTGCCAGTGGCTCTTTATGAGATGAGTTACATAGCAAATCAGGCTGTACAGCAAAAGTAACAGCTAGAGAGTTGAGATAAACCATTAACATTGATGGGGGTGCTTACAAAAATTAGCTTTTATTACTTTATGTAAAACCTTTATCCCAAAAGGACAAAAAACTGTTTCTCTAATAGTTTAAATAGTGCTAGCTGTAGTTTTGCATTAATTTGTTAGTCGCTTTTTTGAAGTCAGTCTAACAGTATCCTTTTTACAGGGTACTGGCTACATTGCTCTTGCATAGATATAGTGGAAAAATGAGTGAAGACTGAAGTGTGTTATTGGTAAGATCAACAGTTGAGAATAATGGGAAAAAAAATTAAAAAGAAAACTATTGCAATCCTCTCATCAAAAAATTGGCAATCTGAATTATATTAAAATTTTGCTTTTGGTCTTTTTAAATCCACAGCTTGGCTGCCTCCAACGTACCCTGAAGATATCCCATGGCAATTTCTTTATGAGACCAGTCTCACAGCACCTCACAGTGGCTGTGACCAAGTCCTCAATGGACGGGGTGAAATGCTTCAGAAGGCATGGCAGGAATGACGGCTGAGGCCAGCTAAGAGCACACACTGCTTTCTGTTTGGCTCCCGGGGATCGGTTGAGCTGCGTCCACCCCTCCCCACATTTGGTATGTCCCTGGTATGACTCTGGACACTGCTCCCCTCTCTTCCTTTGCCGGCGGGGTGATCATACTTCTTGCTCAGCTTCAAGCGGCTCCACAAGCTTGCTAAACTTCTGGCAACATTGTTATAAAAATAGGGCAGTCCATGCTAATGGCTAAAAATCTGACCCACTTTCAGCACAGGCAACATGATGGCAAGAACCATGCGGCTTACCATGGTTGAGGTGGCAGAGCACAAAACCGACAATACTGTGGAGGCTTAAAGACATAGCGGGATCTCAGGATGAGGAACCTGATTGCAGCCAGAACTGCTGCTGAGTTCCCCTGTAAGTCTACAGCTACTGGGGATGAGTGACCAGACAGCCCACCTTGAGCTTGCAATACAGCAGACAATGAAGACCTTATTCAAGACCTCCCTGACATCCTGAATAAAAAGTATGCATATTGATTCCTCCCATCTAAAGCAGTATGTCCAGTCTCTCAAAAAATGTACATCCCTATGGAGGAGAGCATTATCTTTTTGGACAATGATGTCTCTTACCTGGCAATCATGTGCAGAGAATCAGTCAAAAATATAGTTGCCTTAAAAGCAAACTTGATGACCTTGAAAATTGAGCAAGGCTCTACAACCTGCATTTCCTCTGCTTCCTTAAAAAAACACATGGCAACTTTCCAGAACAATTTCTTGAATATGGCTCCATAACATTGTGACTGGCCTTAAAGTGGAACTCCAGAATAATTGAAAATTTTCTTACATATACTACAATTTTTAATTAGCCCATAAAAAAACCAAAACATTATGTGTTCTGTGAAGGACTGACATGAATGAATTTGCAGCAGCACTGTTGCACCCTTCTGATGCACATCTCCTATTCTTATTCTTATATAGTGGTGAAGTAATCCAACCATTGTCCATAGCTGTATAGGCATTGTCGGCTGGGAGAGAGTTCACAAACTGCATTGAGCCAGAAATCTGTGGTCACTGCATAAAAAAGCTGAAAACAGTTATTTATTTGGTGATTTCTTGATTGTTGGAGCTTTAAATTCAATCTTTCAAAAACTGAGCTTGTATTATTTCCTCCTCCCCGATCCCCCACTCACGACTTTACCATTAAGATCAACAGCACAACCATTGGTCCTTCCCCTCATGCCAGGGTGCTAGGCGTAATCCTAGATTCTGACCTCTTCTTTGGGCCCCACATCCACTCACTGGCTAAATCCTGCAGTCTTAACCTCTGGAACATGTCCAAAATCCGCGCCTTCCTGACCAATGACACCACAAAACAACTTATCCACGCCTTGGTTATATCCCGCCTCGATTACTGCAACTCCGTCCTCACTGGTCTACCATTACACATGCTATCCACCCTTCAGCCTATTATGAATGCTGATGCTAGACTCATACACCTTACCAACCAATCAGCAACTGTTGCCCCTCTCTGCCAATCCCTCCACTGGCTTCCACTAACCCAATGTATAAAATTCAAAATACTAACCACAGCTTACAAAGCCATCCACAACACTGCCCCTAGCTACATCACCAACCTCATCCACAGATACCACCCAAATCGCCCACTCCGCTCCTCCCATGATATCTTCCTCTCTAGCTCCCTCATCACCTCCTCCCACGCTCGCCTCCAAGACTTCTCCAGAGCCTCTCCCATCCTCTGGAACTCCCTACCACAGCATGTCTGGTCAGCCCCACCCCTGTCTGCCTTTAGACGATCTTTGAAAACTAATTTCTTCAGGGAAGCCTACCCTACCTTCACCTAAGAACTGTACTTGAATCACCTCCGCCAAATCATCCACCGCAGCTATCACCTTTTGTATCACCTCCCCCTTCCTTTAGATTGTAAGCAGGGCCCTCCTAATCCTTCTGTACTGAAATGTATTGTAATTGTACGGTCTCCCTTATATGTAAAGCGCTGTGCAAACTGTTGGCGCTATATAAATCCTGTATAATAATAATAATAATATTAGTGGAATGGGGTGGCAACAATTAACAGATGTCCTTCTATTCATAAACATCTTCAGCAGCCATAGAAAAAGCCCACTGTATACTTAGCTAAGATTTGCCAAGAAGGAGAAGAGTAGAGATTCTACATATTTACAGGATGGTGTCTGGAGCTTTAGCTGCACCAATTAGATTTTTATGACTCTCTTTTCTTGGACACTCACATTTGAAGTTTATCTTTTCTCATTGCAGTGTTTTCTTTTTTTTATATATTTATAGAGAAGAGGGCACTACAGATGAGTCAACGTCTGTAGTGGATCAGTCTGCATTGCTTAAGGCAGGTGCCTGCATGTGATAAATTACTCATTCCTCTACTATTAGTGCCCTTTTGATGCCATATGTGCTTGTGCTCTGATATTAGCAGGCCTCCCCTAATCCCTAGTATCCCGTCTGAGCCAGATAACAGGTTTACCTCTCCCTCCAGCAGTAATCAATAGAAGTGAAGTGTATAAACCCTTCAACAGCAACACAGACCTCTAAGAGATCAATAATGGCAGTTTTCTTGTTTAATCTCATTACAGGTTTTTTTAAATGGCCATTGGCAATCAGATTTTGTATACACATTTACATTATGACTTTTGTTGTGTGGTTTTATTAACTTCTGTCCAGTATCCAGGATAGGAAGTGGGCCTTGCTCCCCAGTTGAACTGGCCTTGTCTACATACGCCATTTACTTATTGACCAGATTCCTGACAGCAAGACCCATGAGCTCTACAAACATTATGTGAAAAGTGAGGTGCTGTCATGCTGTGCCTAAAACAGAATTCCAGCAAAATACCGGATAAAAAATGAATAAGCCATTAAAAAAATAACAAAACCAGATTTTACTTCAATATTCACCTTTAATTCAGAGATTTCCTAAGTCTGATGCCCAGCATTATTCACCACATTTCCTTCTCACACCCAGGTCATTCTCAAACCACCAACAGTGAAAAATGAAGTAGCCACATCTTGAACCTTTCTCTCTATTCTCTCCTCCTGTCAGTATGCCTCTTCATGCCTTGTCAAAAATAACGTTTTTTATTTTTAGTATAACATGTTTGTTATTTTTTTTAAAACTTTATAGTTTAAACGACTCTCCTGCATAGAGGGAAGAGGCTGGAGTGTCCATATTGCATACACTCTCTCTTCATTTTTAACCTCTTGTTAGCTAGGACAGTGTCAGAGCAAATAATGCCTCTTATTAAGCCCCATTAGGCTGCTGGCCAGGAGATTCCCTGGCTGAGAGCTGAAAGTAGACAAATGGGGTGGGGATGCTGGTGACATCATTGTCCAAAGATGGCTAGCCAGCTGAATGGGGTTAGGGATGAGTGATCGGCTGCAATGGTGCCAGTAGCCGCTGGTGTCATAGCAACCAGGAAGCCCAGTGCAGGAATCTCACATATTCATGACAGATTTCCAGCATAAAACACCCCACTCTGAGCACTGGTGACTCTCTTTGCATCAACTCAGTGCTGATTCAGTATCTGCAAATGGCGGTAATTCTTGAGAATATGTGCCAGCCATAGCAATATAATCTGAAAGTGACAGTAATAAGAACTACCTGAATCTGGTACACTTGTAGGAAAGCTTTGTGAAACTGTTGCAATGCTTTTTGAATTAGACACACATTTTGAATTAGGCCATACCCCAAAAACTGTTTTACTGATTTTTCCCAAAGACTCTACAAAAAGAAAAGTGTATACTACAGACTATAGAGACCAAGTTAAGACTGGCACTACCAAAAAGCCAATCTAGCTATTTCCTTTTGACGAGAGTAAAAACATCTCTGCACTTGTTACTGTTGATAGAGGCCTCATAATATTACACAACTGCTTATACTACAGAACTAATAAACTTTGATTGCAATCCTCAATGCTTGCAGCTGCGGTAAAATATCCTCTATTACTTCAGATGCCTTAAAGAGTTTTCCTTTAGTGTGCTATGAGAACTGCCACTTCATGATAATTCTTAAGATTTTTATAATTTCCCCAGCGTGCTTGTTGTAAAACTGCTGTAATAGAGCAAGACAGAATTCTGGCACTGTCACATTGCATGTTTTGTGTGGATATTTACGGTACTGGATGTATAACAATCTTATATATTATTTCACTGTTCGAATTAACTTAGTTTTTTAGTTAGTTCAAAATATACCTCTCTCCTAACATATATGGTTCTAAAAATGTGAAAACGATGCATGTAAATATTCTCATGGATTATTTGTTGAGTGTGATTGTTGGCATGGAACCAGGGAAATGTTTCTTGTTTCCGCATGCAACTGCTGTTTATGAATTGATTTGACTTTGGGGAATGAATTTGTTCTGATAATCTCTTACAATGGTTGACAGAGGATGGTTGCAATAAGAAATCTTGGACCAGGGTACTTAGATAAAGTTGACATGAACTAAGCAAAATGGCTACTTGCAGTCAATGAAGTTGATTTATTAGGTCACTGGCCACCTTGGCTAGTCACTGCAAGGCACGATTTCTTTATCTTAGTGAATAAGGTGAATCCTTACTGACTTCCAATACCCGATCACGTGAAAGCAACCATTTTTTTTTTAAATATTAATTGAATGGGTATTTTTAGCAAAAAATATCTTCACTGCAATAACTAAGCTAAAGGAAAATTCCTTTGCAAAGAGAACAGCCTATTTGACTTTAGTAAATTAACTTCATTGGGTATGCTCGGCGTGAAGGGAAAATAGTTACGCTGGTAGTCCACTCTAGATAATAATAATAATATGTGGTACTAATAATAATAATCATACAGAGACCAGGAGCAAGAAAAGGCATACTGGGTATTGTGAAGTTTTAATCCAACCATTGGAAAGTCTTAAACTCTTTAGTTAATGGAGTGACAATTTTATTTCAGGACTCTGGGCCCTAGGATTGCTAAATGGAAATAGAGGGGATCTGACTCTGAAGTCTTTTGAACTATAATTATTGTGATTATGCAAAAGGATGTCAAAAAATCCTCTTATATTATGCAGTTAGACCAGATTTACACTACATTAAGCTTTGACATTTGTAAAATAACATTATTTAACACAAGACACAAGACATTTATAGATGATTTTAGGAATTTCTCAAGTTAGGGAAAATATTGCAGGTCCTTTTTGTCTTGTTCCTCTAAACCAACTTCCAAATAATAGATCGAGATCAAATTCCTTTCTGGGTTCCCTATATAGATGTTAACTACTTCCCGTCCAGCCCATGTACATAAACAGCCAGATGAGAGCAGTGCAGGAGTGGGTGGCCGTTTATAAACATCTTGCTGCTTCCCTGCCTGTGTGCGCTCCCTGGGAGCGTACGGCACCACAAACACTGACCTCTGTGTGAGGTCCCGATCATGTTGTCACTGATTGGCCAATCAGTGATCACATGAATAGTAGTAAGCAAGATGTCACTTCTGACATCATTGCCTACTACGTGTGAAATCTGTGAATGATCACAGAGGTCACATGGTACAAGGTTATTCCCAACAGCCTTGTACCATGTGAGAAGCTGTGACCAATCACAGCTCACACAGTATTTGTCAATGGCTGCAAGAATGCAGCCAGGGAGAAGGAGAAATGATTGCTTTTACAGCCTTTATGGGTGTAAAAGCAATCAGTGTGAAAAATACATATATATCTTCATCACCCCCCAAAACTAGTACAGTGTCACTATGGTCAGCACAAGTCTTATCATTGGAGGAGTGTAGGCTGAGTTCTCAGCACAGCCAGAAAACTGACCACACTGTGCTCTCATGCCTAGTGTGGTCAATTTTAAATAGGAAAGTAGAGAGATTGTCAGTAACACCAGGGATTTCACACAAAAGAAGCAATACAAACAGGACACTTTATCATACAGTACTGGGCAAAAGTTTTAGGCAGGTGTAAAGAAATGTTGTAAATTAAGATTGCTGTTTATATTTTAAACATTTCACAAAATTGTGAGTAAACAGATGAGAAATCCAAATAAAATCAATATTTGGGGTTACCACCTTTGGCTTCAAAACAGCATCAATTCATCTAGGTACACTTGCGCAGTTTTTGAAGGAACTCGGCAGGTAGATTGGCTCAAACATCTTGGAGAACTAACCAGAGATGTAGCTGCCTCAAATCCTTTTGTTTAATTTTAGACAGACTTGATGATGTTGGGATATGGGCTCTGTGGGGGCCAATCCATCACTTCCAGGACTCCTTGTTCTTTACACTGAAGATAGTTCTTAATGACATTGGCTGTGTGTGGGGTCATTGTCCTTCCGCAGAATAAATTTGGGAATCACCTGCTGCAATTTTTCTGCACCCTAGTTCCTTTGTTTTCTGCATAGTTATGTCACTTAGCCTTGTTTCCACATCCTATGCATAAACAAATAGGAGCTGGAGTACAGAAAAATGGAAGCAGGTGTTCAAGACTAATGAGTCAAAATTTGAAATATTTGGCTGTAGCAGGAGGCAATTTGTGTGTGAAGGGCTGGAGAACAGTAAAATAATGAGTTCCTGCAGGTAAAAATGAAGCATGGTGAAGGTTCTCCCAATAGTATGTATTCCCATAGTTGTACCCCTCCTAGTATGTATGATGCATGCATATTCTTAGCCCCCAAGTGCATAACCTTACATTTATCAACATTAAACCTCATTTGCCACATAGTTGCCCAATTAAACAGTGCATTGAGGTTGGCTTGTAAGTTGGAGACATCCTGTAAGGATGTTATTCCACTGCACAGATTGGTGTCATCTGCAAAGACTGAAATGGTATTTTTAAAAAAAATTTGTATCCTAAATGGAAACAAATAGATACAATGTTTCAACCGCTGTAAATGAACTGTCAGAACTGTCAGAAATAGCGGAGCTCTCTGCAGTGACACTTTTGCCGGCTGATCGGGAAAAATTTGATTCGTGCACCCGAAGATTGCTAAAATTCGGATTCGATGCAAATCGAATTTTTCCTGAAATTCGAAACGAATTCCACTTCGCCAGGTTCGATTCGCTCATCTCTAGTCCCAACACTGAACCTTGGGGTACACCACTGATGACCCCAGACCATTCAGAGTATGAATCATTAACCACTACTCTTTGAATATGATCTTTTAGCCAGTTTTCTATTAATTTACATACTGATTTTTCCAAGCCCGTAGACTTTACCTTACACATTAGCCATGTGTGGGGAACTGTGTCAAACGCTTTTGCAAAATTCAAATATACCACGTCCACCGCCACCCCTCTGTCCAAGGTTTTGCTCACCTCCTCATAAAAAGAAATCAGATTTGTTTGACAACTTCTGTCTTTCATGAATCCATGCTGTCTGTTGCTTAACATATTTTTTTCCAGCAAGAACTCATCTATGTGGTCTTTTATTAAACTCTGCAGTATCTCCCAACTATAGAAGCTAAACTAACAGGTCTATAATTACTTGGTAAAGATTTTGACCCCTTTTTAAATATTGGCACCACATTGGCCTTACGCCAATACAATGGTACTATGCCAGACATTAAAGAGTCCCTAAAAATGAGAAACAATGGCTTTAAATGACAGAGCTCATCTTTTTAACCTCCCTAGCGGTCTGATTATTTCAGATTTTTGGTGCTGAAAGCGGTACCATTATTTTGCATGGAAATATGTAGTTTTTTTTTGTAGGCTGTAATTTTTAGGAATAACTCACTGAAATCTGTTCGAACAAGAGTCTATTAAACATCCCGGGTATGATAAAATTTGAAACACAAAATCATAAATTATAATTTAATAAATAATCATAAAAAATAATAACATAATAATAATACATTTAATTCAATAATATAATCAAACCGAAAACACTGAAATTTGAAATATAGCGCCAAGTTCGCACATCACTGAGCAAAGTCGCAGAATCGTTTTCAGTGTCTGATGATGAATTTCCCCACAAATCATTATCACTCAATTCTGCAAGTGGTTCTGATTTACTATCGCTGTTCTCTAGCTGATCTAAACCCGCTTTTGACCTAAAGGGACACTTTTTGGACGCCATGGACGTTTCTCAGTTTCCAGGCAGAAAGAACAGACAAAATGCAGGCAGGGCACAGGACAAAGCCCTCGGGACAAAATGTATGTGAAATTGGTTGAGACAGCAATGTTTTACTATGTAAAATGTAAAAAAAAAAAAAATTACATTATTTAAAATTTTTAAATTTCCCGCCGCCGCCGGCGCCCGTACGTCCCGACGTCACAGGGACAGGACACAGAAGCTGGATGCCGGCATCGGCCGAAGGAGATGGCCGGGGACGCTGCAGGGGACACATCGTGGGAGCGCAGGGTAAGGTAAGTGAAGAACAAATGCAGTAGCACGGAGCAGTGCCGCATGGTATTCCCGAGTGTAGCTCGGGGTTACCGCTCTTGGTACTGAAATGTTACCCCGAGCTACACTCGGGAATACTGCCAGGGAGGTTAAGGACCTGTGGGTGTATGCCATCCAGTCCAGGTGCTTTATTCACCTTTATACTGTCTAAATATTTTTGGATCATATCAATTGTGAGCCAATGTGGATCATCTGGAGCTGTGTCAATTCCATGCCCATTATGGACAAGAGCTCCCCCATACTCCTTTGTATACACAGCTGAAGAAGGTATTAAATAAATTTGCCTTCTCTTTGTCCCCAGCCACCCACTGTAGATTATTTTGTAAAGGACCTACATGCTCGGACTGGACCTTTTTACTATAAATATATTTGAAGAATTTTTGGGGCTTTGTCCTGCAATCTGTCATTCGTTTTCAATTTTTGTGCCCTTTATTTCCTTTTTACAAATTCTTCTATATTCTTTGTAATGTTTAAAGATGATAGCGTTCCTTCATTTTTATATTTAATAAAAGTTCTTTTCTTATTATCTATAGCTTTTTTAACTTTGGCCGTAAGCCACATAGGTTTGATTTTTAGCCTTTTAAACTTGTTGCCCATGGGAATATATTTTGCAGTGTGTTCACATACAGTCTTTTGGAAGAACTCCCATCTTGTGTTGTGTTCATTGATGCCAATATTCCCTACTAGTCTAAGTCTTGGAGAGCAGCTCCTAGCCTTGGAAAATGAGCTCTCTTGAAATTCAGCATTTTTATTTTCCCGAATGTGCTTGCTGTTTACAGCTAACAATAAATAGCAGTGTTTTAATGTTAGAAATAATTTGAATGCCCACCAGTGCTCAAGTGTTCCCAAATCCAACCCCCAGCAGCTGTCTCTGCATCGTCTGTTCCTTCCTAACAAAACATAGCTTTACTTGTATTTACTTGTGTTTTCACATCTTCCACAAAAATCCAACAAAAACATTATCACATGTACATCCCCCTAAGGAATAAAAATATAGTATGTAGTGCAGTAATTTAAAAATAACCATACATTTTACTATATTGGGCTCACATGTCTATGTGACAATCAAGCATGAAAATCACCAGTGATACATGACTTCTCACCCCTCCTGCTTATCTTCTTACCACGCATACACTTTAGAAGGCTTATCAATTCACTCCAAATTCATGTTCTCCTCCCCCGAATCTTCCTCATCTCAGTGTCACTGGAAAAGAAAATAGCTAAAATAGAGTAGTATCACCACAAGTAATGTACACAAAATAAATTGTGCTGACACACACGCCTCCGTATAGTAGATATATTGCTACACGGCGGAATCTGTGCAGAAAATCATGTATATATACGTGATTTTGTATCTCTGGGTAGGGTGCGCAAGTGAGCCACATACGCGCCCTACTCTCACCACCATTTGCGGCCACTGATGTCATTCACCGGGTCCCAGACAGTAATTACATGCCAGCGCCTGGTGATTACCATCAATTACCGACAATCACCGACAGGGAGAAAGACTGTTTTTTTACAAACAGTCTTCCTCCCTGTCAGCTCAATCTCACTGCTCAGGATAGCCATCCTGCTCTGTGTGTTTACAGTAAAGCACCCCCCCCCTTGTCCCCTAGTAAAACTCTCCCAGCACATATTTAACCCTTTGGTAGCCCCTTACACTAACCCCTTCCTGCCCAGTGTCATTAGTACAGTGTCAGTGCTTTTTTTTTAGCACTGATCACTGTATTGGTGTCACTGGGGATGTCAGTGACACCACGTTAGTTCCCCCCCCAGTGTCAGAATGTCCACTGCAGTCCCACAGTTCCACTAAAGGTTGCTGATTGCCGCCATTACTAGTATTAAAAAAAATCCCAGTATCTATACTGCCATTTGTAAACGCTATAACTTTCACGTAAACCAATTAATTTACATGTATTGGGATTTTGTTTAGAAAAGACATGTAGTAGAATATATTTTGGCCTAAATTTATAATGAAATTTGATTATTTTTACATTTTTTACTGGACATGTTTAATAGCAAAAAATCCAAAATATTGTTTTTTTCTCAAAATCGTCGATCTTTTTTTGCTTATAGCGCAAAAAAACACACAGACAATCAAATACCACTGAAAGAAAGCTCTATTAGTGGGGAAAAAAGGATTTACATTTAATTTGGGTGCAGCATTGCATGGCCGCGCAATTGTCAGTTAAAGTAACACAGCGCCCTAATGCATAAAATTGTCTGGTCAGGAAGGGGGGTAAATCCTTAGGAAGGCAAGTGGTTAAACCATGCTCCATATAGTGCAAAGGCTGCAAATGCATCAATGCATGCCACCGTACGCTGCCTCCATATGCACAAACCTTCTTACCAAACTGAGCCCTTAAGGCGCAGGGTGGGGTAATATTGCATCTGATTCTTCTGTGAGTTGTTACTCCTCCGATCACAGACTCCCAATGGGAAAATTAAAATACAGGAGATAAAAGGATATAAGAAGCTTAGAACGCAGAAATTCCCATTAAAAAACGCTTTACTTACCATAAATCTGTATACATAAACAAAGAGATGCAGGTATCCAATACTCAATATAGTGGAATAGGCACTTCCAGTTCCACGGTCAGCATCTGACATCAATTACTGACATGTTTCATCTGTAGATTTTAACGAAGGAAACCTGACCTCCCACAGCGCTGACAGGCAGGAAGCATTCCTTGCTGGCAGAACACAATGATTACTGCTAGTGGCTGTAGCAACCAGCAGTGATCTCATGCAAAAATTCTGACAGGCTGCTTGTACCCAAGTTGATTGATGAATCGATTGGATACAACCAGCCTCCCCATAGATAGACTGATGCTTTCCATTGATGGATCTCTACTGCGCCCAGCCGGGATTGAACCTATATATGGCCAGCTTAACTCTTTTCTGCCAGGCCCTGGCATCCCTTTGGCCGATCATGTAACCATTGTGATTGGCTGCCAGACTGAATGGTTCTGCAATACACTAACTTACATGCAGTATGTTACTGCAATGCACGCAATGCCTTATCATTTCCAAGTCCTTAGTATGTTATATTTTAACTCCCTTTCTAACTCACCCAAACACACGCATCTTGTCTGCTTGGAGGAGTAGTAAAACTGCTAAAAAATGTATTTTCTGATATTTTTTCTGACGCTTATTACAGGATAATCCTGGTACTGAAAAGGGAGTATAACCTGACAGAAGCAGAAGTATATTAATAGTTTTTTTTATCACACTGGGGTTGATTTACTAAAACTGGAGAGTGCAAAGTCTGGTGCATTTCTGCATAGAAACCAATCAGCTTCCAGGTTTTTTGTCAACGCCAAGTTGAACAAGCAGAAGTTAGAAGCGGGTTGGCTACCATGCACAGATGCACCAGATTCTGTGTGCTCCAGTGTTATTAAATCAAACCCACTGTGTTTTGATGAAGTATGCTGAAACACAAATAAGCTCAGAATAAACGGGATGCATGTATTCTGATCCCAAAACAGATCACTGCTCCTCCCCATGGTTCTCACTTCTCATTGCAATCTACTTCTCTTCCTGATTGTTTTAGGATAATGGGATATGAGCCCGCTGATTGACAAGTGTTGAGAGCTGTGTACACAGTCATAATCTAGGCAGTTATGAACGAAACACACATTATAATGTCATGAGGTCATAAGGGTAACCCTTGGTTGTCTCCTGAGAGTTTCCCTCACATTTTCCTACAGATCTCTTTGTAACCCTTGACACAGCACTAGCTGTCCTGTGTATATTTTGGCATATTTTCATAGACATTACTTTTGTACTAAACATTCTTTGTTCTGCATTAATTTGCATAAAATTCCTAGGCTGGATTTATGATCTGCTAATGTGTATCATCCACTGAATTAATGTATCGAAGCTTACTTGAAAACAAGGGTGCATTCTAACTATGAATAGTTATTCTCCTATAAATAACTAAAAGTGTCTACAATCACCTGTGCCCTTATATTGTTTGCATGACTGCCTAGATTTATTAAAAGTACTGTTGGCTGTAAATTTGGGACAGTGGCATTGAAACAATTACTGGTAAAAAAAGAAAGATATAGAAAAAGAGTTGAAAATTCAATTGCAGTGAAGGTCGGTGGACCAGATTTTAGCTGGCAAACTTTAATTAATAGAACATTCAAATTCACGATAACAGCTCATTGCTACTAGGGCTAAGATAACAACAAAGGATTAAAGGCAGTGCATATTTGAATCAATTTGAAAGGATGGCTGATACTAGAGTGTCAATACTATTTTTCCATTGTAAAGCAATAACTTTCATTTCCTTTTGAGCTACGCTAGTCATCTCTCATCACAACACAGAGATATGATGGTACCTTATCTGATAGCAGTCGTGCAGAAAAGTCTATGTGGCTAGGATAGAGCGGTTCTCTCAGATCAGGTGCCAGAATACACTTTTGTCAGCGCAGCTCATTTTAAACCCACTTATATTATTTTTACGTATTTTCGACATCAGTTCAAGTTTCAAAAACTTAACTCTTAAAAGGATTTCAAAGATGAATGAAAATGTATTTATGTTATATGTTGTTATAATTATGATAAATTTATCAGAGTTTTACAGATTTCAGAGAACTACTAACATCAGTCTATGCCAACAATTATATTATTTTATAAATGTGTATATAGACTGTGCTGCCAAAAATTGAAATCGAGGTTACTAAACAGTTTCTATGTGTAAACGTGAAAAAAATGTAAACACCAGAAAATACAACTAATGTTCAATATATCCGTTAGTCTCTTTCAAATAATAGTTGTTTAACCGGTTGCCGACCAGCCACAGTACATTTACTGCGGCAGGGCGGCACCAATGCGCAAAATCACGTATATATACGTGATTTTGCATTTCGGGTAGGGGGCGCACGCGACTACCCTACCTGACCCGCCACTACCCTAATCCCGACCGCTGGTGTCAATCACCGGGCCCCAGCCGGTGATTACCCGTTGGAGCCCAAAGATTACTGGCAAACACTGACAGGGAGGACAGCTGCAGTGTTTACACTGCAGCTCTCCTCCCTGTCAGTTTGAGCACACTGGTCCAGAACGCTGAGCACAGCTTTCCACATTAGTATGTTACTGTGAAGAACACACCCCTTGCCCCCTAGTGAAACACTCCTCTCACATAGTTAACCCTTTCATTGCCTCCAAATGTTAACCCCTTCCTCCCCAGTGCCATTAGTACAGTGTCAGTGGTTTTTTTTTGCCCTGATCACTGTATTGGTGTCACTGGGAATGTAAGTGACCCCAAGTCAGTTCCCTCCCAGTGACGGAATGTCCGCTACAGTCCCGCAGTCCCACAGTCCCACCATAAGCCGCTGATCACCGCAATTATTAGTATATATATATATATATATAAATAAAAATTCCAGTATATATACCGCCATTTGTAAATGCTATAACTTTCACATAAACCAATTAATTTACACGTATTGGAATTGTTTTTAGCAAAGACATGTCGCAGAATACATTTTGGCCTAAATTTATGATGAAATGTGATTTTTAAATTTTTTTACTGGACATGATTTATAGCAAAAAGTCCAAAATATTGTTTTTTTTTCTCAAAATTGTGGGGGGGTTTTTATAGCGCATAAAATTGAAAAACACACAGGCGATCAAATACCACTGAAAGAAAGCTCAATTCGTGGGAAAAAAGAACATACATTTAATTTTGGTGCAGCGTTGCATGACCATCGCAATTGTCAGTTAAAGTAACACGGCACCGTAACACAAACCTCTTCTGTAACCGCCTCCTGACCGCCCTATAGCAGAAATACTGCTACAGGGTGGCACGGGTGCGCAAAATCACATATATATATATATATAGATTTCTTCTCTTTTTCATTCAGTCCACAGGCTGCTTACAAAAAAAAGAGAACATAGCATATATACCCAACAAGGATCAGCAAAGTACTGGTACATACCTGGACTTTGAATGGTTATACCAGAATGATGCCTACAGCTGCAGGCATCATCCTGGTATCATTTGTTTCAGCCAGCGATCAGCTTTCATGTAAAAGCAATCCTAGTGGCTAATTAGTTGCAGGATTACTTTTACAAGCAGTGGGAAATGATGCCCCCGCTGCCTTTCACGGCCTTCTCAGGCAGTCCCGTGCCATCTGGGAAACCTGAGAATGCAGCTGGTGTTTCTGCCAGCTGACCATAGAACTGATGGGAGATCAGAATGGTGCCAGTCATCTCTATACTCTAAGAAATCGGAAGCTACGAGCATTTCATCACTTCAGTTTTGCAGGATATAAACAGCGCCATTTGTAAATTGGGAAAGCATCTGATCACACTGATCTTGGTTTGATTAGATAATGTAAGGGCAGAGGAGATATCTAGAGTCTGATAGACCCCAGATTTCTCAAAAAAGAGTATATGACAATGCCCATTGAAGTTATAGGGGATATTTGCATTTTCTGTGATAGCATTAAAAGTGATCAAAAAAGAAAATGAACAGTGTAAACATAATTTAAAAAAATCAAAATAACTGAGGTATCACTGTGAACACTAGACCTCCTCTGTAAATCTAAAATGGTAGCTTGTAAAGGCTTTTAAAACTTTGCCTATGGATATTAAAAACGTATGCAGGTTGTCGCCATTACACGGGGCATGCACAGTTTTAAAGCATGTCATGTTTAGTATCTATTTACTCGGCATACCATCATATTTTATATTTTTTCAAATAATTGGCCAATATATTGTATTTTTGTGCATTAAAAGTAAAAAAAAGTGTATTTCTTTTTTTTCAATTTGCTTTTGAAAAACCGCTGCACGAGTACTATGTGACATAAAAAATTGTAGCACAAACCATTTTATTCACTAGGGTGTCTGCTTTAAAAAAATATATAGTGCTTGGGGGTTTAAATTAATTTCCTAGCAAGAAATACAGATATTTTTCATGTGAACAAAAAGTGTCAGAAAAGGCTTGATCTTCAAGTGGTTAGAAGAGTGAGTGACGTGTGGCATAAACTTCTAATGCTGGTCATAAAATGCTCCCACCCCCCAAAACGACACCTTTTTGGAAAGTAGACACCCCAAAATATTTATAAACATAAATATGCTCAGTGAAAAATTAATAAAAACCCTTCATTAAATTATAACCATAATAATTTTAAATTAAAGTCCAAAATATAAAAATTAAAAACCAAAAACCAAAACGTCCAAAAATATATATATCCAATATCCCTTTTTAAAATAAAAATAAATAAGTACGTGTTCTCCAAAATTGATTCAAGTGAAAAAACTCTCAGCCGCTTGCAACAACTTGATTACCTCAAAAAAAAGACAAAAATATACCTAGTGCATTATCCTTTATAAATCCAAAAATTACATGTGAAATCACTCCAATAATAATCACCCAAGTGAAAAACAAGTGTGTATATCAAACCACATACACATGCAATATACAGTGCAAAACCGTGTATGTGAAACACTCTACTGTGCTCAAAAATTCACAACACAGTGTACACTTCTATTAAGGTAAGGAGTGAATACCCTTACCAATATTCAAAATAATTTTTGCTTTGATCTCGATCCCCAGAAATTGCACGATGAAATAAATCCTCCTGCAGATGTCCTCAGGGTTTACTTTGATCCCATAGCACTGTATGGATCCTTCCACCCTAGCACCTCAGATATGTTTCCACCATATACGCCATTCAGATACCCATATATAAGGAACAGATCATAGTGTAATACTGCCACATACTAAGATCCAAACTTTTAATAGTACTGCTTACATTAGAAACATCTTTCAATCGCATAGAACATATAAAAACCTTTCTGCCATCCAGGATCCAGGAGAGTCCTAATCGCAAATAACAACCGATTTTTGCCGTCTCCAAGATGGCCGCCGCTCCACTTCCGGTTTCTCGTATGCGTCTGACGTCACTTCCCTTTGACGCGTTTCGTCATTGGACATAATCATCATTATGCGGCCATGCGGCCATCTTGGAGAGGGCAAAAATCGGTTGTTATTTGCGATTAGGACTCTCCTGGATCCTGGATGGCAGAAAGGTTTTTATATGTTCTATGCTATTGAAAGATGTTTCTAATGTAAGCAGTACTATTAAAAGTTTGGATCTTAGTATGTGGCAGTATTACACTATGATCTGTTCCTTATATATGGGTATCTGAATGGCGTATATGGTGGAAACATATCTGAGGTGCTAGGGTGGAAGGATCCATACAGTGCTATGGGATCAAAGTAAACCCTGAGGACATCTGCAGGAGGATTTATTTCATCATTCAATTTCTGGGGATCGAGGTCAAAGCAAAAATTATTTTGAATATTTGTAAGGGTATTCACTCCTTACCTTAATAGAAGTGTACACTGTGTTGTGAATTTTTGAGCACAGTAGAGTGTTTCACATACACGGTTTTGCACTGTATATTGCATGTGTATGTGGTTTGATATACACACTTGTTTTTCACTTGGGTGATTATTATTGGAGTGATTTCACATGTAATTTTTGGATTTATAAAGGATAATGCACTAGGTATATTTTTGTCTTTTTTTTGAGGTAATCAAGTTGTTGCAAGCGGCTGAGAGTTTTTTCACTTGAATCAATTTTGGAGAACACGTACTTATTTATTTTTATTTTAAAAAGGGATATTGGATATATATATTTTTGGACGTTTTGGTTTTTGGTTTTTAATTTTTATATTTTGGACTTTAATTTAAAATTATTATGGTTATAATTTAATGAAGAGTTTTTATTAATTTTTCACTGAGCATATTTATGTTTATATTTGTGCACCTCTAAGGGTAGAGGTGAAGTGTGCTTAAAAGTAATTGGGTAGAAATAGTGATTTATATTTACCCCAAAATATTTGCTGAGAGGCATGTTGAATCAATAGAAGAATTTATTTTTTTTACCACAAGTTTTTGGAAAATTACAATTTTTTTTTTACACAAAATTGTCACTTAAATAAGTTATTGCTCACACATGCCATGGGTATATGTGGAATTATTCCCCAAAATACATTATGCTACTTCTCCCGAGTTTGGGTGTACCACATGTGAGAGACGTTTTGGCAGTCCAGCCAAGTACAGGACCCCGAAATTCAATAATCACCTTCAGGCTTTTAAAGGGCTTTATTTCCTCATTACATTTCCTGACTACCTATCACAGTTTTGGAGGCCCTGAAATGCCGGGATAGCACCAACCCCCTCCCCCCCAAATGTCCCCTTTTTGGAAAGTAGACACCCCAAGGAACTTGATAAGAAACATGGTGAGTATTTTGCAGATCTCGTTTGTTGCCACAAGTTTTTGGAAAATGAAGAAAAAAAACAAAAGCATATTTTTTCTTTTCTTTTTTTATATTTCAAAACCTTGTGAGAAAAAATGAGATCTGCACAATACTCACCATGCCTCTTTTTGAATTCCTTGGGGTGTCTACTTTCCAAAAAGGGGTCATTTGTGGGGGGGGGGGGGGGTTGGTGCTATCCTGGCATTTCAGGGCCTCCAAAACTGTGATAGGTAGTGAGGAAGTGAAATGAGAACGTTACGCACCTTCAGGCTTTCAAAGTGGTCATAGGATTTAAGGCTCCTGTATTGTGGCTAGGCTCCCAAAAAGTCTCACACATGTGGTATCCCCATACTTGGTAGAAGTAGCAGAATGTATTTTGGGGTGTAACTCCACATATACCCATGGCTTGTGCGAGACATATATATTTTAAATTACAACTTTGTGTAAAGAAAAAAAATGTATCTTGTCATTTTCAAGAAACTTGTGGAAAAAAATAAATCTTACATGGACTCAATATGACTCTCAGCAGATAGCTTTAGCATGTCTACTTTCCAAAAAGGGGTTAGAAATAATAGCTGTGTAAATTCCATTATCTATACCATAGTTTGTAGATGCTATAACTTTCACACAAAGCAATCAATATACACTTATTGGGATTTTTTTTAACCAAAAACATGTAGCAGAATACATTTTGGCCTAAATTTATGACAAAATTTTAGTTTTTTCGCATATTTTTACGACCGAAATGAGAAAATATAATTTAAAAGAAAACAATTTTTCTTCAAAAGTTTTTTTGTTTATAGTGCCAAAAATAAAAAGCACACAAGTGATCAAATACCACAGAAAGAAAGCTCTATTTGTGTGGAAAAAAGTACGTAAATTTCGTTTGGGTACAGCATTGCATGACCGAACAATTATCAGTTGAATTAGTGCAGCGCCGAGTAGCAAAAAGAGGCCTGGTCATTAATAAAATAAATAAAAGCCTAAGCACTTGACACTCCTAAACTAATTTGCAAAAAATGCTGTGGGAGGAGAAACAACAGTACACTAATTTTCCCAGTGACCGGCTGTGCAGGGGGACATGTCAGGACAAGTCTGATCACTGGAGGAGAGCAGGATGAGCTCCCAGCACAGCTAGAGAATTGACCACGTTGTGCTCTCCTGCTTAGTGTGGTCAGTTTTTAATAGGAAAGCAGAGGGACTGGCAGGAATACCGGGGATTTCACACAAAGCAAGCAATACAAAGAGAACAGGATACTTTTTCATACAAGTACATGGTACAGCAGGCACATAGGAATATGAAATATTGGGTTTACATATTCTTTAATTTTTGACAGAACTTGGTGACAGCAAATGATGGCTGCTATATTTTTATGCATTATAAATAGTTTATGTAGTCATATTTTCATGAAAAGAGTTCTCTTTTAGCTAAAATGTGGGGACAAAGTTTTCCATTGTTTTTCAATGTTACTTGTATATTTAAGCTTTTGCAAGAATATAAATGCATTACTTGCAGAGTGTGGTAACCCATAAGACATCCTTCATATACTGTAGCTCATTAAACAGAAATATTGGTAGACAGTACTAGTAAATCGTTTTATTTTGCTGTGTTTTCCAAAGAGTGCATTTGACACTTCAAAACATTATCTGATTTCTTATGCGACTGAGTTATACATTCTCTGTAATTGATTGCATTGCTTCATATTGTAGTTGTTTTTGTATATTTAAGATAACTTTGGATTGGAACTATTGCACTTATGAACTGCATTATTTTTAAAATTGTTTAACTACCACCTTAAAGTGACACTAAACAATATCCCTTTTTTCCAAAATTAATCTATACACATCCACTACTTTTTGGCTCTGTAATCTATTTTTCATGAAATTATTTCCAACTGTTTTTCTTCCTCCTTGTAATGTTCTTAGGGAGCTCCTGAGCCTCTCCTTTTCCCACTACTTTTTGTTTGTTTGGAACAAGCAGTTCATGTTAGTTGAAGTAATATGCACTGCTCTATGCACACTACAAATCCCATAGTCTATAGTCCCTAGTCCATCTTGGGAGCAAGAACGAGAGGGTGGCTACGTTCCTACATACAGTGGGACCATGGAGAACAAACATGCCTAAATGTTTCATGGGCTTGGGTTTCATGTTTAAATATAGTCTTGGGCTGCCAGGAAAACAGATTTCTTCAATTAATGAGCTGGTAATGCTGTTCTTCTGATTCCGTTTGAGGGTCTTCTTTGTTCTGGAGACTCTAGTACCCCTTTCCAAAGGATGGCACCTAACAGTATGATGCAAGATCCCACACCTTCTGCAATGTACTGTAACTGACCTTATGAGACTATTTTCTTTATACTGTAGAAGGGAATAACAGGAAAGCATATTTTCCTACTAATTTAAATACATCACAGGAGGCATGAAATCTCACAATATAGTTCTCTGTGCCTCCTGCTACTTGTGACAACAAGTAAAAGGTTGAGTAGACTGCAGAATGGAACAGAATACAGGAACCTTAAGTGAACAAATAGGAGGTCCAAGGGACCACAAAGACTGACCTGATCTATACTTGCAGCAGAGAAGAAGCGTATGTTAGCAATGCTACTATAATCTAAAGTCTGGCCTGCATTGAAATAACTTGTCCCAAACAACACTGAATTTTAACTTTAATCGTAGTTCCTAAATTAAAAACAATATGTGAATGTTAACAATACCTAAAGGTACCCTGCGTGGCAAAACAGTCAAAACATGTTTTAATGAAAAAACATGTTTGCCTCAAAAGCACCACTTTTCAAGCCTTTATGTAACATGTTTACAGTTCAAAAGTCAAAAGAGTGTAACAACATATGAGCATGAATAAGACTAGGAAAATCCGAAGACCGCCTGGGATAAAGCCTAGAAAAAATTACTATTCACTATGGTGAATAGTTCTTTTTTAACTTACAGTGATTGTGCAAAAACTAGCCATCAGTAAGTGAACCACAAAAGTGCATGTGAACACACACACAAAAAAAAGTGAACTTGTTTTGTGTCTCTGGGCCAGCTCCTGCAGAAGAAGGACCCCTCCCTGATCCCCAGGGTGCAAGGCTCCTGTTGGTGGTAAGGCACACCCAGATCCATCTGTCCAAAGGCCTTGCGGATCCCTCTCCTCATGGTTAGCCGAAGACGACCACTGAGTACTAATTGAGGGCTTTCCTGAAGAGAGACCCTCCCCCCCAAGGCAGGGGAGGAAGGAACCTGACGGCCACACATTTATTCTTAGAATTTTAGGGTATGCCCAAGGGCCCTCCATCCTGAGTAAAAAGGGAACACACATAGGTGACACACGTGGAGAGCATAAATAAATGAATAAACATTTAAAAATAAAAAGTTCCAGTGCAAGTTCATTGGCTAGGCCTTGTGGCCTGGAAACAAAAATTGTTCCGGTCTTGGCTAAAAGGCTTAGCCCATGAGGCATAGTGCAGAAAAAAACAAGAGGTGTATTGACCAAGTGCTCATTTTTACATTGGGGTTCAAAATCCATAGCAACACTAAGAGCAACGCCATGGTACAACAGAACCCACCGCTGGTTTTTCCTTCTCAGCCCCTGGCCAGACAAGGCAGCACTGCTCAAATCAGGAAGCACTGGGCCCCTTAGAACCCTCCACACCAGCGATGTACTCACCCACATGTGGTGCACGAACATTCGGTTTCCTTGGCTATCAGGAAGATTCCTTGGGACACCCATGGTACCAGTATGAGCACTATACAATAGCCATCCCATCCATAAGGACAGAGCAACTGTGGAACACCCCTACTGGACACTGACACAGGGGTGTATTTGCTGCAAGGCAAACAAGGCACTTGCCTAGGGTGGGGGGAGCCGCACCTAGGAATAAGGGATGTTAGTGATGATACTTACTAAAGCAGAAAAATACAGTGAGGAGTGGGAGCATCAGGCCTCCACTGGACACTGCCGTCCTCTAGGATCATCACACAGTCCTTGCTCCTCACCACCATCCACTGCAGAGAGCTCCGGGAGCTCTGACCCTCAGAGCAGTCTACAGCCTGGCTGGGTGCACTGCATGCTGGGAGTTGCAGTCCTTTCCCTGCCTCCAACCTGCTGCCTCCACAGGAGCGAACTACAATCCTGGCAGGCTGTGAGGGAAAGGACTACAACTCCCAGCATGCAGTGCACCCGGCCAGGCTGTAGGCTGCTCTGAGGGTCAGAGCTCCCGGAGCTCTCCGCAGTAGATGGTGGTGGGGAGCCAGAGCCGAGAGATGATCCCAGAGGATGGCAGTATCCAGGAGAGGCAGGGATCTCTGTCACAGAGATGGAAGAGGGAAGGGAAATGCGGCTGTGAGGAGGATACAAAGCAGCAGTACATGGCTCCCCTCTTCGGTCTCCGCCCCTCCACCAGACCTGGTGAGTGATCTCCATCCTACTACAGTGTATACCATGTATACTACTGGGGGGGGCGGAGAGCTGACAGAGACTGCAAAGTGGCTAACTCATACCACTAACTGACACCTAGGAACCACTCATACCACTGACACCTTCACACCGCTCATACCACTAGCTAACACCTTCTCACTGCTTATACCACTAATGACACCTTCTCACTGGTCATACCACTAACTGACACCTTTACAGAAATATGTGGCAGACCACAAAGTTCCGCTCAGCAAATGTTGGTGCACTAGAGACAGTGGGGGTACACTGGGGAGGGGGCTGTGATTTTTGTGTTGTCTAGGGCAACACAAAACCTAAATACACCACTGCAATGACAAGAACAGATATTACACTTGATCTTATCCAAAATGTCAGGAATTTTGTACCAAAAGCGGTACCATTTTTTTGCATGGAAATTTGGTGTTATGTATTGTAGGCCTGCAATTCTTAGTAATTACTTACTTAATAAATAATCATAAAAAATAATAATATAAGAATAATAAATTTAATTCAATAATATAATCAAACCAAAAACACTGAAATTTGAAATATAGCGCCAAGTTCGCACATCACTGAGCAAAGTCGCAAAATCGTTTTCAGTGTCTGATGACGAATTTCCCCCATGAATCATTATCACTCAATTTTTCTAAGTTTCCAGGCAGAAAGAACAGTCAAAATGCAGGCAGGGCACAGGACAAAGCAGCAGGGACAAAATGTATGTGAAATGCTTTGATACAGGAATGTTTTGCTATGAAATAATCGTTTTAAAAAAAATGTCATTTTTTTTAAATTTTCAAATTTCCCGCCGGTTCTGGCTCCCGTACGTCCCGACGTAACAGGGACCGGAACACGGAAGCCAGGTGCCGGCATCAGCCGGAGGAGAGCGAAGGACAAGGTAAGCACTGTAGGGAATCCCTGTGCAACGCCGCATGGTAAGCCCGAGTGTAGCTCGGGGTTACCGCTTTTGGTACGGAAACTTTACCCCGAGCTACACTCGGGAATACCGCCAGGGAGGTTAAAGGATAAGTTCACCTTTCTGAACATGTTACACTCATATTTAGGGTGTACCATGTGTAACATGTTCAGCATCAGACCACTCTCCCCCGATCCCCCACCTTCCCTGTGGTAGTAAGCCACCATACTTACCACAATTCAGAGTGTGGCAGTGCAGGGCTCCACCCACATGGCCGCATCACTGATTCACAGATCCCTGTGAATCAATGAACTACAAGTACCGACAGCCTTTGCGGCTGTGGGCTTGTAGTTCTTAATAAACTACCACAGCACTGTTCATTGATTCTTCCTGTCAGTATAAAACTGCCTGCTCGTACGATGTATGGGCAGACAGATTCCATTGAAATTCTGCAGTAGACCTGCATGGCATCAGAAATCTGCTGATCGCTGGGGCAATGCTTTCCAGGCTCTTAAAACAAAAAATAGCAAATGCACATTTTGTTACTTGGGAGTCACATAATCATGGCACAAAATGGTGTCACCAATGTTCACTGAGCTGCGCATGCTCAGTATACACAAACTCTGACAGGTAGAAAGAGAGGTTTATGATAGAAGAGAGCAATAGGGTCTCTTCTGTCTTAAAAATATCACCTCTCAGCATTTTTTTTTCTTTTTTAAAGTTTAATCCCACTTTAACACTGCGCTAAGGCTGATAAAAGGCTACATGAGGGCCCTCCAGTTCTGAAAGGACGTCCCTGGACATGCCTCCCGCTCACCCCCTATCGGTCGCACTCTGATCGCTGTGTGTCTTGGATGCAGCGTATCACAGATCAGGGTAAAGGGCCAATCACAGCAGCTCTTTACTACGTGATCTCTGAGGGGCACAGTGAGTACAGCATTTACACTGATACAGAGTGCCCTGATTATCAGTGCAGCCCCATCAGTGCAGCATATCAGTGCCTATCAGTGGTTAAAGATTAACTACATCTTTTGAACCATGTTACTTTCGTATTTAGGCTGCAGACTCATTTTCCAAGTAAGTAATAAATGCACATTTATTTCATGCAAATATATGTCCATTTATTATTTTGTGGACTTAGCCTTGAAGTTAAACATTTTTGTTGGATATTCTGACCTTGGTCATGGAGATGAATTCGGCAAACTGAAGATGGAGTGGGTTTTAAAAAGATTGCTGGTCTCTACTTAGCAGCTTAAATAATAAGCAAAGTAATATGATTCTCCAGTAAGAATAGGCCAGAGTCTTGGGAATATTTTTCTGTGAAAAGAGTAAATATTACATTATTGTTAGTGCTACCCAGCTAGCCTTTTTTACTATTCTTTTGCTCTCTTCTTATTCAGTTACTTCCTTACCCTCTGAAACTTGCCTTTTTTATGTTGATGTCTGAAATGTTAATATAATTCAATAACTATCCTCAGCAGTTGGGTTTTTCAGGCCGTCAAATGCTGATATCATGAAACCAAAAACACTTCAATTTAAATACAGAAAGGTCAGAGAATAAAATAAACATAATGACTCCAAAATCATAATGTGTGAATGGATTGAGAACCAAAGGCACACTAAGCCACCCAAATTAATTCAAATGTCAGTAAACACCCAGAGTTCACACAGTGGACAATGTGCAAAGCTTTACCTGTTTGTCTTTATTAAATAGTAAAATATGACAAAGTCTGCACTTTGCAAAATGACTTCAAACTCATATTAGATTTTCCATGGTTTCTGTTGACGGAGGCATCTTCAGATCTCTTTTATTTGCAGACTTGGGGTAGTGCCACGGGGATTTTAATGGATCCAATTATGTGAACCCATACAGGAGGAATAAGATAATCAGTAGCTCAGAAATACAGAAGGTCAGCAGGTTCAGGGACGCACAAAAAAAAAACAACCTTCGAAAATATCTCACTCATTTGTGACAGGCAGATGCCCTAAACAGACCTTATGGCATTTTTAAGGCAGTAATATATCAAACTGATTTCCATTTTAAAGAAAAAAAAATTGCATTAAATATAATAAGCTTATTTTATTTATTTTTCTTTTAGTAGAAATGATATGATCTATAATACATGAATAGGTTTTTAGGCATGGCAGATATATACAATTTCAAATCTCACAACCACTAAATGATGGTTTTTCCAAAATTATAACCACTGAGCTTGGACATCCTTTCCTTTCCTTTGCTATGTCATTTTTTTTTTTTTTTCAGTTTTTCATCTCTTATTCACATTAGTTACAAACTCGTTAATGTGCATTGCATTAAGGATGCCCATCTGTTTAAATAAGCTTCCTCACCACAAAGGACCACAAATTTGACCTGCGCAAACTCATGGGGTTTATTTACTAAAGCTAGAGAGTGCAAAATCAGGCTTACTCCTGCATAGAAAACAGGTTCTAACTTCAGCTTGTTCAATTAAACTTTGGTAATAGAAATGGTTTCTATGCAGATGTGAGCCTGATTTTGCACACTGGCTCATAATGCAGCTTGTCTGAATTTTATCACAGCACACTGCAGTGCAGTTTCGGGCTGTGTTGCTGTGTGAATGGGAAACACAGAAAACTATTGTTTTCGGTTTGTCCTTGCAGTGACAGGTGTTGTACAAAGTAATAAAACATCTGACACCGCACTCTGTCTGAATTCACCCTCACAATAAATATTACCACAGCGGAGAATATATGTTACCCTGCGCTGGTGATTGTAGCCATATTAGAACGTATTACGTTATTTCACATTATACATTATAAGTAATATGTATGCAAATGTTGAACATCACAGCAGCACTGTGGTGTGAACCTGTAAGAAACAGCATACATCTACACATATCAGGACTGCTGATATAATATAAATGAGTCAAATATTTGATACCTGTTGATACATATTATCATGTCTGTATGCCTGGTAGCAATTCTTTATGGCATTATATGGGGTTCTGTAACATGTATATGTAATATATTGCAACATACGCATTATATAACATTCACTTTTAATGTAGATGGATATCCAATCTCTAAACTCTCATTTCATCTCGTCTGAAAAATAAACCTTGTTTATAGTATGTCATTCTAAGGCTCCATTCATATCCAAACGTTTTGTATCATGGGCAGAATCGCCGCGATTTTACCTGCAATCCCAAAACACTCTGCAAAACTGATAAATCACTCCATGCTTGTTCAGGTATCATTAATTTTCAATGGTACCTAAAACGCTGTGCAATTCTGATGCGATTGTCAAGCGATAAATCATTCTGCAATCATGTGAACCTTGTTGCCCTAAAAGAAGCTCTTGCTCCTTTTTGGGCGACAAGCTTCGAGCAACACAATTTGCCATGATTGCAGCGCGATTTATCGAGCGGCAAATTCGCACCCGCAGTTAGGTTGAAAATGAATGGCACCGGAACAAGCGTGGTGCGATTTATCAGTTTTGCAGAGTGTCTTGCAGTATTGCAGAGATTCTGTCCACGATACAAAATGCCTGGATGTGAATGGAGCCTGAATGTAGTTTTTGATCTTTTTCAAATCTACAGCTTTCATTAAAATAATGCTTGATGATCCTGTAATGAAATCCTTGTGTAGCCACTTCCTGTTATAAGACCCCAACTAGGGTTGCCACCTCATCCGTTTAAAACTGAACACATATTAATTATACAGGTTCTGAGGCTTATTTAACCTCCCTAGCAGTCTGATTATGTCAGTATTTTTGTGCTCAAAGCATTACATTGTTTTCAATGGAAATATGTTGTTTTTTTATTGTAGGCCTGCAATTCTTAGGAATAACTCACTGAAATCTGTCCGAACAAGAGTCTAGTAAAAATCCCAGGTATGAAAAAGTTTGAAACATGAAATCATAAATTATAATTTAATAAATAATCATAAAAAATAATAATATAATAATAATACATTTTATTCAATAATATAATCAAACCAAAAACACTGAAATTTGAAATATAGCGCCAAGTTCGCACATCACTGAGCTTAGTCGCAAAATCGTTTTCAGTTTCTGATGACTAATTTCCCCACAAATCATTATCACTCAATTCTGCAAGTGGTTCTAATTTGCTATCGCTGTTCTCTAGCTGGTCTAAAACCGCTTTTCACCTAAAGGGACACTTTTTGGACGCCATGGACATTTCTCAGTTTTCAGGCAGAAAGAACAGTAAAAATGCAGGCAGGGCACAGGACAAAGCACTAGGGACAAAATTTAGGTGAAATTATTTGATACATTAATGTAATGCTATAAGATTTTAGTGTATTGAGCGAATGTCAAATTTCCGCCGGTTCTGTCCCTCGTACGTCCGGACATGGTGCTGGAGGGATCCCAGAGCAACGCTGGTATTCCCGAGTGTAGCTTGGGGTTACTGCTTCTGGTACTGAAACTTAACCTCGAGCTACACTCGGGAATACCTCCAGGGAGGTTAATGCAGATAACGCACTAAATGAAATTAATTACCACCTTACTCAGCCACAGAACCTATGTAATTAATATGTGTTCAGTTTTAAAGGGATGAGGTTAGGGTTGCCACCTCATCTCTTCAAAACCGAACACATTAATTACACAGGTTCTGTGGCTGAGTAAATTAAACTCACTTAGTGCCTTATCTGCATTAAATAAGCCTCAGAACCTGTGTAATTAATATGTGTTCAGTTTTAAAGGGATGAGGTAGCAACCCTAGATGAGGTGGTAACCCTAACCCCAACGCTCTGTCCCAGTCTTCCAATTATCACATGTACTTCCAGTGCGGACTATACATGGCCATGCACTCATTGCACAGACATAATTTTCTGTAGCCACCATCAAGAAGCCTGTTCTAAAAAATTACATGTAGCTATCACTGGACTGCATGAAGTGGCGGTAAAGAGGCTTGAGGAGATGGGCAGTACTACAATGCAAAAATAAATGAAAAAATTTGAAAATATTTTGTAATAAAATAGACAATAATTAACAATACATGGCACTGTAGAAACATCATTTGCATATATTCAGTGGTTATTTCTACTCTACTGATATAGTAAAGTGTTCTTGTTTACATAGTTTCTTCTGAAATATGCACATACCACATTAATGTACAGTACCATTGTTGCTGTACTTTTTGTGTTAAGAAATCTGTAGTTCATCATTTTGATTGATATATATATATATATATATATATATATATATATATTGTCACAGAGTCATAAAAAACATTGAAAGAGAAGGCAATGGCATGGAAAGGAAGAGTAGAGAAGTAGTACTGCAGAGGCAGCTTTTTGAGAAACCTTGTATGGATTACGTGCATAGGCTTGTCTGTGCCAGAACAAATTGAAGCCTAATGCCAGAGGGCCAGGGCTGCAACAAAACATGCTTTTTCTGTATATGAAGCTGATGCAGACCCCTGTATGGAAATTTTTTTGAATATTTTGATGTTGGTGCCAACTATTCACATGTAAAACGCTCTCAATGATACTCTGGTGTGTTGTCTACATCCTTTTTTTTTCATTTCTGCGCTCCTTGGCATGCTTACCTAATAGGGCCATTACAAGGGTTTCCCACTTTTTCTGTTGTTTTTGTTTATTATAGAGAATGTACAGGAAATGCTGGAACAAACAAATGTGTGCAAGCACATCCAAAATTTCCGGGTGGAGAGGAACAATGTCAAAAATGTTGTTAGGAGATCTTGCTGTTGAAGAATCTAAGACATATAAGAAGCCAAAAGCTCCAGTTTACAGAGGGATCCTGTGACTAAAATATATTTGGGTGGACCATTCTTTTCAGTACTGTCACTGATTTTTTTATTATTGCACCATGTGGGATATTAATATCCATGCTCTTGAGTAGAGGAGAGATAGATGGCATTTGAGGAGCAGACATTGTATTGCTACAGGAGGCATGGTGGACTAAAAAAAAGAGACTCTAAAGAACTCCTTGGCTTCAAAGAGAAGAATGAGTTAAATCACAACTAGCCAAAATGTGTAGCTTTAAATAGTCCTGAAAAAAATAAATGCTTCTGTCAAACTGTTTTTGCTGCCTTTGACCCAGTTGGAGTATTTGCACCACACTGTCCCTTTGACGGCAGGTTTAGAAATAATAGGCACTGTTGTCACTGGGAAAGAAAAACACAGACAGTAAATATAACCTGAGATAACCTGAGTTTTAATCCTTCATCATCTTACTAAAAAATGTGTTTTTTTTTTTGCATTTGTGACCCCACTGGTAATATTTTCTATCAATTCCTGTCCCAATATATAAACTTAGGGGAAATCTCCCTAATGGGGTCCATACTGCAATGAAAGTAAGTAGGGATTATATGCCTTACTTATTCTGTCCAAATAAAAAAGTTTCAATGTACAGTTGCAAGAAAAAGTATGTGAACCCCTTGGGATTACGTGGAGTTTTGCATGAATTGGGCATAAAATGTGCTCTGAATGTCATCTAAGTCACAACAATAGAAGAACACAGTCTGCTGAACATAATACTACACAAACATTAGATGTTGCCATGGTTTAATTGCACATAACATGTAAACATTCACAGTGCAGGGAGGAAAAAGTATGTGAACCTTTGGACTTAATAACTGCTTGACCCTTCTTTGGTAGCAATAACCTCAACCAAATGTTTCCTGTAGTTGCAGATCAGACCTGCACAACGATCTGGAGTAATTCCTCCTCTTCACAAAACTGTTTCAGTGTAGCAATATTCTTGGGATGTCTGGTGTGAATCGCTCTCTTAAGGTCATGCCACAGCATTTCAATTGGGTTGAGGTCAGGACTCTGACTGGGCCACTCCAGAAGGCGTATTCTGTGCTGTTGCAGCCATTGTTTTGTTGAATTATTTGTATGCTTAGGGTCATTGTCCTGTTGCATCACCCATCCTCTGCGGAGCTTCAGTTGGCAGACAGATGGTCATACGTTTTCTTGCAAAATGTCTTGATAAACTCTGGAATTCATTTTCCCATCAATGACGACAATCCGTCCAGGCCCTGAGGCAGCAAAGCAGCCCCAAACCATGATGCTCCCTCTGCCATGTTTTACAGTGGGGATGAGGTTTTGATGTTGGTGTGCTGTGCCTTTTTTTCTCCACACATAGTGTTGTGTGTTCTTCCCAAACAACTCAATCTTGGTTTCATCTGTCCACAGTATATTTTGCCAGTAGTGCTGTGGAACATCCAGGTGCTCTTTTGCAAACTTCAAACATGCTGCAATATTCTTTTTGGACAGCAATGGCTTCCTCCGTGGTGTCCTCCCATGTACTCCATTCTTGTTGAATGCTTTCCTTATTGTAGATGTGTCAACAAAAATGTTAGCATGTGCCAGAGATTTCTGTAGGTCTTTAGCTGACACTCTGGGATTCTTCTTTACCTCATGCAGCATTCTGCGCTGTGCTCTTGCAGTCATTTTTACAGGACAACCATGCCTAGGGAGAGTAGCAACAGTGCTAAACTTTCTCCATTTGTAGACAGTCTGTCTTACCATGGACACATGAACATCAAGGCTTTTGGAGATACTTTTGTAACCCTTTCCAGCTTCATGCAAGTCAACAATTCTTGATCATAGGCAGGGGCGGACTGACCATTTGGAAACTCAGGCACTGCCCGAGGGCCCGGGGTCAGTAGGGGGCCCCATGAGATGCCCCTGGTACCTTTTTCACAGGCTTTTTTGAGTTTGGGCAAGGACACAGGGGCCCCATGATCCCCTATTGCCCGGGGGCCCCATGAGTTGTCAGTCTGCCCCTGATCGTAGGTCTTCTGAGAGCTCTTTTCTGCGTGGCATGGTTCACATCAGTCAGTGCTTCTTGAAACCAGTAAACCCAAAACAGGTGTGTGTTTTTTAAGGGCAGGACAGCTGTCAGCAACACATCCAATATCATCACACTGATTGGAGTCAAGGTTTGCTCACTCCTGGCTCCAATTAGCTCTGGGAGAAGTCATTAAGCTAGGGCCTCACATACTTTTTCCTCCCTGCACTGTGAATGTTTACATGTTATGTGCACTTAAACCATGGCAACATCTAATGTTTGTGTAGTATTATGTTCAGCAGACTGTGTTCTTCTATTGTTGTGACTTAGATGACGTTCAGAGCACATTTTATGCCCAATTCATGCAAAACTCCACGTAATCCCAAGGGGTTCACATACTGTTTCTTGCAACTGTAGTTGCATTTTACGTTCTCTTTTCTACTTTCCTTATGTTTTTATGAAGGGTTATATATGCCAAAATAATAACTACTGAGATAAGTAGCTCTGTTGTGGTTACTTTTACTTTTTTTTATGTTTTTACTTACAATAAAGAGTATCAGTGGATATTTTGTGAAATGAAGTTTTTTTTATATGATAACATATTATGAAGGTATTGTACACTGTCAGAGTATACAGAGATGTCTGTACTCCAGACACCTAGATAAAGTGTGGATACACACAAAACATTGGTGACTTACTGTAACTCCCTGATAGCTAGGATTTAAAGAGTTTTTCCACAACAAAGAATATTGATGTGCCATAGTGCCCCTTCTGCGTCTTTTCTTCTCTGGATCTGTAAACAGTTAGAACTTGGAACTTAACAATAGAATGCCTATATACAGTATAAGGTAAAAATAATCAATTGAGGTCAGTTTAGAATGGCTCAGATTTCTCCTCTCAGCTGGTAGCTTGAGGTACACCAAACTACCCCTTTTTCTTGTTTCTGCTATGTACATACAACATTGTTAGGCTACTAATATTTTTGTAGATTTTTCTTCAAGAAAGCTGAGAAGCTAAGTTGGGAAAATAATACTTTGTTGTAGAATATATTTTAAATATGCTTAGATCTTTGACAAAGTACAGTCTAGTCCTTGGATGGATTTGTTTAAAGTTTTATTATTGAACTTGTGATGAATCGGATACCTAAAAAAAAAATGCAACTGTTTTTCATGCTGACAGCCCCTGAATGGATGGGCATACTTACCCTCACATAACTTCTCTTTCAGGGAGCATGTGCCCCTTCCTCCTGAACCATACACTTGCCCTTATGTTAATGAGGACAGTGGCCTTTTTCCCATAACCCTGAACCAGTGGTTGTGGGGGTCCAGGCAATTTGCGTGTTTGTGATGTTTTTATATGTTTGGGGTTTTTTTTACCAATAAAGTACATTTTGTAAGGTGTCAGTGGGATTGCTATAATAAAGGGAAACAGACTGTGCACATTGCAATTACAATTTTTTCTTTAGTAAATGCAATGTGATCAAGCTTCACTTTTTAAAAATTACCCATCAGGTGTAAGGAAAATTTAAAAAAATGTTGCTTGTACATGATTGGATGATTGAAATCAGCAGAACACATTTACTAAGCTGTGGGGAAAATGAATACAACTGCAATTGATAAGTGCACAGCCTATTAGCCTTTAGTAAGTCCACCCCAAGGTATTTATTTATTATTTGACTTTTGATTTATCAGGAGTACTATGTACCCCTTAGGACCAGTTTACACCACATGCAGTGCACTGCTTTTTTCTGCATCATAAATGCATGGAAAGCATGTTGCATGGGTACCAAAGGCATAGTTCACACCAGTGAAGTCAATTCCAGTGCCAGAAAAAAGTACAGCATGCTGCTTTTTTTCCTGCACAGCACTGTACTGGAATGCAGCAAAATGCACTGAACCCCAGTACAGTGAAAAAAAAAACAGGAAGAAAAATTAATTTTAACTCCTCCAACAATCCTCTTTTGGCCACATGCACATCTAGACAAGATGAAGCATAGAAGGCTGTATTTGGACACTGATAGGATCATATTGATGGTTCAGGATCATCCTTTCAATTGACATCCGTGTAAAGTTAAAAAAACTTGTCTGGATGTCGATGAAGGTCTACACACAGTATCCAAAATTGGCCCTTGCTTCTCCATCAACAGTGGATGTACCCAATAATGTCTTCTGTTGAGGGCATGAAGTCTCAGCAGTGCAATGGCCATAACTATGAATACCAGCGCAGACATCTCCACACAGCAGCACAAAGCATGCAAAGGACACTTCCAAGGGATAAACAGGAAGTGATCTGACAGGAAAAGTGACCCAGAAGCATTGTCTTGATGAAAATAAGGATTTTGCAATTGGAATGACCCAAATAAAAGGGTAAAAAAGCATCTGGGATGCATCTGGAAACACACCAAAAATGTTTTAGAAAGCACATCCGAAACATCTGGAGGGCATTTTTGTTGTGTGAACTGGCCCTAAGTCATTCACTTAAAAGGGAAGAGCTAAAAGGGGCTTCTAGATTCTGATAAGTCTCCCCAACAGCCCTACCATTGATCCAGGGTTGTAAGGAAGAGACCTTTGTCCTCATCAGCATGGGGATATTTTGCCAAGGGGGTCTGGTATACATTTATAATGGAGGCCCAATATCGTTTTTTTTTCATTTGTTTATATATACAGGCCTGGGAAAGCATGTGACTTGAAGTTTTATATTCTTGCAGAGAGTGGGAGGGAGTACCTATTCTGAGCAGCAACCTATCTAGTTAGAGGGAAGCCACCTATGTGTGTCACTGACTTATGTCCCCCTCTGCTGTCTCCTTCAGGTGGACCCAGATATCTACAAGTGCTTCCCCCAGACACCCAGCTGCCCAGCCCCGCAGACCAACGCCATTCTTTGCTGACCCAGTTTGGGGAGCTGATTACTCATTTTACTTGCTGAAATTGGAAAGCTAAGCATGGGTGCAATTTGAGAGATGGCCTGCTTCATCGTGGATCAGACCATCACATGCCTGATGTAAGTGTCTTGCAGAGTCCATTTAAATACATATTTTGGACACTATCTTGACGATTCATGGTGTGCTGGCAATATAAGTTTTGACCTGCATGCTGTATGCTTGCTTATCATTCTCACATACTGTAGGCTCCTCATTCCCAGGCTTGTGGGTGTCCACGGCATCTATCAACATACAGTTGCAAGAAAACGTATGTGAACCCCTTGGGATTACGTGGAGTTTTGCATGAATTGGGCATAAAATGTGCTCTGAACGTCATCTAAGTCACAACAATAAAAGAACACAGTCTGCTGAACATAATACTACACAAACATTAGATGTTGACATGGTTTAATTGCACATAACATGTAAACATTCACAGTGCAGGGAGGAAAAAGTATGTGAGGCCCTAGCTTAATGACTTCTCCCAGAGCTAATTGGACCTAGGAGTGAGCCAACCTTGACTCCAATCAGTGTGATGATATTGGATGTGTTGCTGACAGCTGTCCTGCCCTTAAAAAACACACACCTGTTTTGGTTTTACTGGTTTCAAGAAGCACTGTCTGATGTGAACTATGCCTCGCAGAAAAGAGCTCTCAGAAGACCTACGATCAAGAATTGTTGACTTGCATGAAGCTGGAAAGGGTTACAAAAGTATCTCCAAAAGCCTTGATGTTCATGTGTCCACGGTAAGACAGACTGTCCACAAATGGAGAAAGTTTAGCACTGTTGCTACTCTCCCTAGGCGTGGTCATCCTGTAAAAATGACTGCAAGAGCACAGCGCAGAATGCTGCATGAGGTAAAGAAGAATCCCAGAGTGTCAGCTAAAGACCTACAGAAATCTCTGGCACATGCTAACATTTTTGTTGACACATCTACAATAAGGAAAACATTAAACAAGAATGGAGTACATGGGAGGACACCACGGAGGAAGCCATTGCTGTCCAAAAAGAATATTGCAGCATGTTTGAAGTTTGCAAAAGAGCACCTGGATGTTCCACAGCACTACTGGCAAAATATACTGTGGACAGATGAAACCAAGACTGAGTTGTTTGGGAAGAACACACAACACTATGTGTGGAGAAAAAAAGGCACAGCACACCAACATCAAAACCTCATCCCCACTGTAAAACATGGCGGAGGAAGCATCATGGTTTGGGGCTGCTTTGCTGCCTCAGGGCCTGGACGGATTGTTGTCATTGATGGGAAAATGAATTCCAGAGTTTATCAAGACATTTTGCAGGAAAACGTACGACCATCTGTCCGCCAACTGAAGCTCCGCAGAGGATGGGTGATGCAACAGGACAATGACCCAAAGCATACAAGTAATTCAACAAAACAATGGCTGCAACAGCAGAGAATACGCCTTCTGGAGTGGCCCAGTCAGAGTCCTGACCTCAACCCGATTGAAATGCTGTGGCATGACCTTAAGAGAGCGATTCACACCAGACATCCCAAGAATATTGCTACACTGAAACAGTTTTGTGAAGAGGAGTGGTCCAAAATTACTCCAGATCGTTGTGCAGGTCTTATCTGCAATTACAGAAAACGTTTGGTTGAGGTTATTGCTGCCAAAGGAGGGTCAACCAGTTATTAAGTCCAAAGGTTCACATACTTTTTCCTCCCTGCACTGTGAATGTTTACATGTTATGTGCAATTAAACCATGTCCACATCTAATGTTTGTGTAGTATTATGTTCAGCAGACTGTGTTCTTCTATTGTTGTGACTTAGATGACATTCAGAGCACATTTTATGCCCAATTCATGCAAAACTCCACGTAATCCCAAGGGGTTCACATACTTTTCTTGCAACTGTATGTGTCATATTATCCTAGCTGTGGGAGCATCTTTCTAGCAGGATCTTTGCCATGCCTTATACAAATTTTAACTATATCTAAATCCAATTACTAAAATCTGGTATAGTATTTAACCATTTCCATTTCAGGTTTCAGCGCTCTCACACTTTGAATGACAATTGCGCGGTCATACAACATTGTACCCAAACTAAAATTTTATCATTTTCTTCACACAACTAGAGCTTTCTTTTGGTGGTATTTAATCACTGCTGGGGTTTTTATTGTTTGCTAAATTAACAAAAAAAAAGAAACTTTTGAAAAAAAAAACACGTTTTTCTTTGTTTCTGTTATAAAAGTTTACAAATAAATAATTGTTCTTCATAAATTTAGGACAAGATGTATTCTGTTTTATGTCTTTGGTGAAAATAACCCAAATTAGGATGTATTTTGTAGTTTGTAGGAAAGTTATAGAGTTCACAAACTATGGTATAGATCTGAATATTGATCAATCCTGAAGTACTGACAGCCAATCTAATTTCTTGAGGTCAAAGAATGTCAGAACAGTACAGATATCCCCCAAATGATCCCTTTTGCAAAGTAGACAGTCCAACGTACTTCATAAGAGGCATGGCGAGTTTTTTGAAGTTGTATTTTTTTTTGTCATAAATTTTCGGAAAATTAATAAAATTTAAAAAATTTTCACTATTTTTTTTTACATACTGTCACCAGTGCAGTACAGCATCATCATATAACTGGCATGGCGGTGATCAGGGACACTGACTGGTGACAGTATGAAAAAAAAAATATATATATTTTTTAAAAAAAATTTTAATTTCTTTTATTATTTTAAATTTTTTGTTACATATTTTTTCTTTTTTTTAAGTTTTTTTTTATATTTCACTATGTCCAAAGTAGTACAATGTTACCATAGTAACATTGTACTACTTTGGGGAAGTGATCAGTATTTGTTTTGTTTTTTACACAATTTGCTTATAGCAAATTAAAGCAAGCATTTACCTGAATGACATCGATTCATTCAGGGTTTTTTTTTATTTTTTTGTGCTTAGCTGTGATTTGGCCACAGCTAATCACATGACATGTGCATGTGATCGCTGTGACCATTCACAGCTAGACACTAGTATACAATGGATGGCATGAATGAAGCCATCCATTGTATACAACTGTCATGTGACCTGCTGTAATTGGTCACAGCAGGTCACATGGTACCGGCAACGGGGGCCGGTACTCAGATCTGTCATCAGCCGTGTCCGAGGTACACGGCCGGTGACAGATCGCGCCGCTACGCGGCTCTGCAAGCGCGCAAACTGCGCATGCCCGGGAGTACGCCATATGACGTCCATCCGGAAATCTACAGCATTTTGCCAGCCGCCAAACGGCTATTGGCTGGGCGGCTATTGGTTAAAATGGTATTGTTTTTTTTTTTAACTGCAGCTCTCCTTATAATAATTAAGCCTTTTTTGTCATAACATATCTGAGCTGCGTACTGGCACCTTACGCACAGGACCAGTACACCCTGCTTCCCATCAGTGGCACTAGGGCCAGGTACCCTGTTCACAATGAAAACTAAAGGAAAAACTTTGCACTCATTGTATATTATGTGTAGGAAAGCAGCACTCTAATATCTGAATACTAGACATAACTATATAATAAGAAACAGGTGCGCCATTCTTTTAAAAATCAGACCATCAATGTAAACATCATCACATGAAATGAGTGCAAATAATCATAACACATATGTGCAATAAAGTGCAAAAATTATTAAAGATTAACAGTGTAAAGTGCAGTAAAATATTCATAAAAGGGCTGTGCTTCAGTGAATTCACAAATATAAACTGTCCATCAAAGTGCTGTGCTCCAGTGAGTTTCAATGCAATTCCAAGGTGCTATCCCATTATTCTCCACACCAGCAGTTGCACAGACTACTTACTGAAGGAATTGACCTCTAAATCATAGCAAAGTCAATAGAGCTTGCATAATACAAATCCAGGGTACTTCAGCTTTCCAGGACAGCATCACTCATAGGACCCAAAGAAAGCAATCAGCCCTGATTCACATAGCAGCACCTTAAAAAAAGTTTCATGAAAATAATCAGACACTATTGTAGTATGTGTGCATGTGTGTACAGTATATACTGTGTGTGTGTGTGTGTGTGTGTGTATATATATATATATAAATATATATATATTGTATGTCTGTCTTACATATAGACTCTTTTCTTAACCACTTGCGCTGCGGAAGGTTTTACCTAGAGATGAGCGAATCGAACATGACGAAGTGGAATTCGTTCCGAAGATTTGGAAAAATTCTATTTGTGACGAATCCGAAGATTAGCAAACTTCGGATGCACGAATCAAATTTTCCCAAAAATGGCGGCGACATGTGTGGCCACGGAGAAAATGGACAGAGAAGATGGGGCGGGGATCTCTGGGAAGGCGCGCAGACAAGGCGCGCTGACCCATAATGCATTCATGACATGTGATCGCATTAGCCAATCAGCAGCCAGCCAGCACTATAAATCGCGGCCATCTTAGAATTCTCCATTAGCCTCCGGTCATTCAAGAGAGACAGACCTGTGTGTATTAAGGGACAGAGTTAGGGCCACAGAGACTTTAGGGCCACAGAATCGTTACTCAGGGACACAGAATCGTTACTCAGGGACACAGAATCGTTACTCAGGGACACAGAATCGTTACTTAGGGCCACAGCTATCAAAGAATCGAAAATTTAAAGTGACATACACCCTTTTTTTTTTTGGTGGCTGTCGTGCACAGTTGGTGCTGCAGTTTGCCGATTGTGCAAAATAAACTGACTTTCTGCTTCACAACCACTATTGTACGTTCAAAGAGTTAAATCCATTTACACGCCGGCTGGCGGTAATATTTTTTGGGTGATTAGTGCATTCCAGTGACATAAACGTACAGTTTCCAGCCAACGGCAAGCTGCAATTGACCGATTGTGCTAAATAAACTGACTTTCTGCTTCACAACCACTATTGTACGTTCAAAGAGTTAAATCCATTTACACGCCGGCTGGCGGTAATATTTTTTGGGTGATTAGTGCATTCCAGTGACATAAACGTACAGTTTCCAGCCAACTGCAAGCTGCAATTGACCGATTGTGCTAAATAAACTGACTTTCTGCTTCACAACCACTATTGTACGTTCAAAGAGTTAAATCCATATACACGCCGGGTGGCGGTAATATTTTTTGGGTGATTAGTGCATTCCAGTGACATAAATGTACAGTTTCCAGCCAACGGCAAGCTGCAATTGACCGATTGTGCTAAATAAACTGACTTTCTGCTTCACAACCACTATTGTACGTTCAAAGAGTTAGATCCATTTACACGCCGGGTGGCGGTAATATTTTTTGGGTGATTAGTGCATTCCAGTGACATAAACGTACAGTTTCCAGCCAACGGCAAGCTGCAATTGACCGATTGTGCTAAATAAACTGACTTTCTGCTTCACAACCACTATTGTACGTTCAAAGAGTTAAATCCATATACACGCCGGGTGGCGGTAATATTTTTTGGGTGATTAGTGCATTCCAGTGACATAAACGTACAGTTTACAGCCAACGGCAAGCTGCAATTGACCGATTGTGCTAAATAAACTGACTTTCTGCTTCACAACCACTATTGTACGTTCAAAGAGTTAGATCCATTTACACGCCGGGTGGCGGTAATATTTTTTGGGTGATTAGTGCATTCCAGTGACATAAACGTACAGTTTCCAGCCAACGGCAAGCTGCAATTGACCGATTGTGCTAAATAAACTGACTTTCTGCTTCACAACCACTATTGTACGTTCAAAGAGTTAAATCCATATACACGCCGGGTGACGGTAATATTTTTTGGGTGATTAGTGCATTCCAGTGACATAAACGTACAGTTTACAGCCAACGGCAAGCTGCAATTGACCGATTGTGTACAATAAACTGACTTTCTGCTTCACAACCACTATTGTACGTTCAAAGAGTTAAATCCATTTACACGCCGGCTGGCGGTAATATTTTTTGGGTGATTAGTGCATTCCAGTGACATAAACGTACAGTTTCCAGCCAACGGCAAGCTGCAATTGACCGATTGTGCAAAATAAACTGACTTTCTGCTTCACAACCACTATTGTACGTTCAAAGAGTTAAATCCATATACACGCCGGGTGGCGGTAATATTTTTTGGGTGATTAGTGCATTCCAGTGACATAAATGTACAGTTTCCAGCCAACGGCAAGCTGCAATTGACCGATTGTGCTAAATAAACTGACTTTCTGCTTCACAACCACTATTGTACGTTCAAAGAGTTAGATCCATTTACACGCCGGGTGGCGGTAATATTTTTTGGGTGATTAGTGCATTCCAGTGACATAAACGTACAGTTTCCAGCCAACGGCAAGCTGCAATTGACCGATTGTGCTAAATAAACTGACTTTCTGCTTCACAACCACTATTGTACGTTCAAAGAGTTAAATCCATATACACGCCGGGTGGCGGTAATATTTTTTGGGTGATTAGTGCATTCCAGTGACATAAACGTACAGTTTACAGCCAACGGCAAGCTGCAATTGACCGATTGTGCTAAATAAACTGACTTTCTGCTTCACAACCACTATTGTACGTTCAAAGAGTTAGATCCATTTACACGCCGGGTGGCGGTAATATTTTTTGGGTGATTAGTGCATTCCAGTGACATAAACGTACAGTTTCCAGCCAACGGCAAGCTGCAATTGACCGATTGTGCTAAATAAACTGACTTTCTGCTTCACAACCACTATTGTACGTTCAAAGAGTTAAATCCATATACACGCCGGGTGACGGTAATATTTTTTGGGTGATTAGTGCATTCCAGTGACATAAACGTACAGTTTACAGCCAACGGCAAGCTGCAATTGACCGATTGTGTACAATAAACTGACTTTCTGCTTCACAACCACTATTGTACGTTCAAAGAGTTAAATCCATTTACACGCCGGCTGGCGGTAATATTTTTTGGGTGATTAGTGCATTCCAGTGACATAAACGTACAGTTTCCAGCCAACGGCAAGCTGCAATTGACCGATTGTGCAAAATAAACTGACTTTCTGCTTCACAACCACTATTGTACGTTCAAAGAGTTAAATCCATATACACGCCGGGTGGCGGTAATATTTTTTGGGTGATTAGTGCATTCCAGTGACATAAACGTACAGTTTCCAGCCAACGGCAAGCTGCAATTGACCGATTGTGCTAAATAAACTGACTTTCTGCTTCACAACCACTATTGTACGTTCAAAGAGTTAAATCCATATACACGCCGGGTGGCGGTAATATTTTTTGGGTGATTAGTGCATTCCAGTGACATAAACGTACAGTTTCCAGCCAACGGCAAGCTGCAATTGACCGATTGTGCTAAATAAACTGACTTTCTGCTTCACAACCACTATTGTACGTTCAAAGAGTTAGATCCATTTACACGCCGGGTGGCGGTAATATTTTTTGGGTGATTAGCGCATTCCAGTGACATAAACGTACAGTTTCCAGCACACGGCAAGCTGCAATTGACCGATTGTGCTAAATAAACTGACTTTCTGCTTCACAACCACTATTGTACGTTCAAAGAGTTAGATCCATTTACACGCCGGGTGGCGGTAATATTTTTTGGGTGATTAGTGCATTCCAGTGACATAAACGTACAGTTTCCAGCCAACGGCAAGCTGCAATTGACCGATTGTGCTAAATAAACTGACTTTCTGCTTCACAACCACTATTGTACGTTCAAAGAGTTAGATCCATTTACACGCCGGGTGACGGTAATATTTTTTGGGTGATTAGTGCATTCCAGTGACATAAACGTACAGTTTACAGCCAACGGCAAGCTGCAATTGACCGATTGTGTACAATAAACTGACTTTCTGCTTCACAACCACTATTGTACGTTCAAAGAGTTAAATCCATTTACACGCCGGCTGGCGGTAATATTTTTTGGGTGATTAGTGCATTCCAGTGACCTAAACGTACAATTTCCAGCCAACGGCAAGCTGCAATTGACCGATTGTGCTAAATAAACTGACTTTCTGCTTCACAACCACTATTGTACATTCAAAGAGTTAGATCCATTTACACGCCGGGTGGCGGTAATATTTTTTGGGTGATTAGTGCATTCCAGTGACATAAACGTACAGTTTCCAGCCAACGGCAAGCTGCAATTGACCGATTGTGCTAAATAAACTGACTTTCTGCTTCACAACCACTATTGTACGTTCAAAGAGTTAAATCCATATACACGCCGGGTGGCGGTAATATTTTTTGGGTGATTAGTGCATTCCAGTGACATAAACGTACAGTTTCCAGCCAACGGCAAGCTGCAATTGACCGGTTGTGCTAAATAAACTGACTTTCTGCTTCACAACCACTATTGTACGTTCAAAGAGTTAGATCCATTTACACGCCGGGTGGCGGTAATATTTTTTGGGTGATTAGTGCATTCCAGTGACATAAACGTACAGTTTCCAGCCAACAGCAAGCTGCAATTGACCGATTGTGCTAAATAAACTGACTTTCTGCTTCACAACCACTATTGTACATTCAAAGAGTTAGATCCATTTACACGCCGGGTGGCGGTAATATTTTTTGGGTGATTAGTGCATTCCAGTGACATAAACGTACAGTTTACAGCCAACGGCAAGCTGCAATTGACCGATTGTGCTAAATAAACTGACTTTCTGCTTCACAACCACTATTGTACGTTCAAAGAGTTAAATCCATTTACACGCCGGCTGGCGGTAATATTTTTTGGGTGATTAGTGCATTCCAGTGACCTAAACGTACAGTTTCCAGCCAACGGCAAGCTGCAATTGACCGATTGTGCTAAATAAACTGACTTTCTGCTTCACAACCACTATTGTACGTTCAAAGAGTTAAATCCATATACACGCCGGGTGGCGGTAATATTTTTTGGGTGATTAGTGCATTCCAGTGACATTAACGTACAGTTTATAGCCAACGGCAAGCTGTAACTGACCGATTGTGCTAAATAAACTGACTTTCTGCTTCACAACCACTATTGTACGTTCAAAGAGTTAAATCCGGTTTTATTTTTGGGGTGCTTATTGAATTAAAGAGTATGTCAGACAACACGCAGAGGATTGGCAGAGGAGGCAATGTTTCAGGAGCGAGCAGACGTGGCAGCAGAGGAAGGGGTCGAGGCAGCACTAGTCGCAGCCAGAGGCCAGTGCTCCCGGTGTCATCCAGCGGTCGTGTCTCCACCGACAACCCTGCCATCATCGATTGGTTGACTCGGTCGTCTTCCTCTTCCCAGGTCACCTCTGACACCTACAGCCAACGGTCGGTGGGTACGTCAGACACAACCGTTAGTTGGCATGGCCCGGGAGCAAGCCCACTGAAATCACATGTCCTCGACCTGCCCCTGTCCTTTGGTGTTCCCTCACCAAGCGAAGTATCGCATGCTGTGGGCTCAGCCACACTGTACAGTGAGGAAGAGCTAACAAAGGGCGGTCAGGAACGGGGGGAGACATCCGCCTCTTCAGTAGCCAGGCGAAGAAGTACTGGCGAGGAGAGTGGCTCGGTAGCCAGTCTAGAGACAGGTCTGTCTCCTGACCCACACGCAGCCGAGGGAGCTAGTAGTGACGCGGAGACCCTAATTGATGATGATGAGGCTGATCGCACTTGGCAGCCTCGTCGTCATCAGGCTATTGCTTCCGCATCATCAGGAGAAGAGGGTGCCAGCTTGCCAGCGAGCAAAACAGTCGGTGGGTTGCCCAGGAGGCAGCAGGGTCGCAGCAGTGTCAGTGGAGCCAAACGGCCACGGAGTAGAGCACCAGCTCCACTGCAGCCTACCACCACGGCCAGTAGTGGTGCCGGTGTGCACGGAGGAAGTAGCAGTCAGCCAGTGAGGAGTAGCGGGGGCAAAGTTTCCTACTCGGCGGTGTGGCAATTTTTCGTCAAGCCGCCCGAGGAAGTAAACGTAGCCGTATGTCGACTATGTGGCCAGAAAGTCAAGCGTGGCCAGGGGGCCAATGTTGGGACTACAGCGTTGCGTCAGCATATGCAGCGTCGCCATTCGGTGGCCTGGGAAAACCGTGATAAAGATACGGCGGTTCTGCCTGCCCCAGCCCCCGCTCCATCACCCGCTCCGTTACTTGCTCCGTCACCCGGCGTCAATCGCCCTCTATCAGCCAGTCAAGGCTCCAACACCTCTGCTGAGGGAAGTTGTCGCTCGTTGGCATCTTCCGCTCGTTCAGATGCTCCTTCTCCTGCTACTCCTCTTCACGGATTCCGTCAGCAGTCTTTCTTGGAATCCGTTTCCAAGAGACAACAGTTTGCGAGCACGCACCCGACGGTGCAGAAGCTGAACGTCCTCCTGTCCAAGTTGCTGGTGCTGCAGTCCCTCCCTTTCCAAGTGGTGGACTCAGCACCTTTCCAAGGAATGATGGCTTGTGCCGAGCCGCGGTGGAGAGTGCCAAGCCGGCATTTCTTCGCCAAAAAGGCAGTGCCAGCCCTGCATTCACATGTAGAAGAGATGGTGGGCCAGTCTTTGAGCATGTCGGTCTCTGCCAAAGTGCACGGCAGCGCCGACGTGTGGAGCTGTAACTACGGTCAGGGACAGTACATGTCATTTACGGCCCACTGGGTGAACGTGGTGCCGGCACAGCCGCACCAGCAACTTGGACAGGTCACGCCGCTTTTGCCTCCACGTTTGCACGTCCTTGGTCCAGCAAAGATGTCCGCCTCTACCACCTCTTCTTCCGCCGTGTCCTCAGCCGCCACCCCCGTGCCAAGTCCCATTACCCGACCGGCATATCCCATGTGCAGGGCGCAACGGTGTCACGCTGTGCTGCACCTGGTATGCCTTGCCGAACGTAGTCACACAGGGGAGGAACTTCTGAGTGTAATGAACAGAGAAATCGACAGATGGCTGTCTCCGCGCAAACTGAAAATTGGAACCATGTTGACCGACAACGGAAAGAACATGGTGTCTGCTCTGCGTCAAGGAAGGTTGTGCCATGCGCCATGCATGGCTCACGTGTTCAATCTGGTTGTCAAGCGGTTCCTAAAATCCACCATCCCACTGCAAGACATCCTTAAAATGTCACGTAAACTTTGCATGCATTTCAGCCATTCGTACACCGCAAAGCACACCCTCCTTGAGCTGCAGCGGCAGAACGGAATTCCACAGCATCGCCTGATCTGCGACGTTGCAACAAGGTGGAATTCAACCCTACATATGTTAGACCGCATTTACGAACAGCGAAAGGCCATCACCGATTTCCTGATGTTACAAGCGGATAAAGGTACTCCCCTGTGTAACTTAGATGTCAGCCATTGGCAGCTCATGCGTGACACCTGCCGCTTGCTCAGGCCCTTTGAGGAGGCCACGCTATTCGTGAGTCGGCAGGACTATGGGATGAACGACGTCATTCCTCTGTTGCACGTCCTGGAACAAATGCTGTTAACAATGGCCGGTCAGGGTGCGGTAGACGTGGCGCACAGATCTCAACGCCACATGACCCCTGTGGGGGCAGGACAGGAAGAAGAGGAGGAGGTAGAGGAGGACATTGGTGCTCAGGAATTATTGAGTGAAATGGGTGGTTTTTCCACTCAGCGGACAGGAGTGGAGGAGCAGGAGCATCTGGTAGAGGAGGAGGAGACAGAGGACCCAGACACACTGTGGCAGTATGCTGTGGAGATGGAGGCAGGGAGTCCCTCGCATTCCTTGGCACAAATGGCCCATAGCATGCTCGGTTGCTTGCGTAGCGACAGCCGAATAATAACCATCAGACAGAGGGATGACTTTTGGCTGTCCACCTTGTTGGACCCTCGCTACCGTTCAAAAATGGTGGCCTTTTTCACACCTGCTGAGAGGGAGGCCAAAATAAAGTACTATAAAAACCACCTATGTAGTCAGTTGGTCTCTGCCTTTCTGCGCCAACGTCCATCCTCAGACACTGTGGGCCCTGTGCGCTCGCGTTCCGCTGCCATGGCAGCAGGGGAGGGGTGGGGTGGTAGGAGCAGTGGCAGCTCCACCAGCAGCGGCTGCCTCAGTCTGCAGTCGATGATGAGTAGCTTTCTTCACCAGCGCAGTGAGGAAACTACTAACCAGCCGCAGCAGCAGCAGCATCAGGTGGACCTGGAGCAGGACCTCAAACAACAGGCTTGGGCCTACTTGGACAGCACCCTGCCAACCGAGGTAGACAATCCCTTTGACTACTGGGCAACGAAACTTGACCTTTGGCCCCAACTAGCTGAATTTGCCCTTGAAAGGCTGTCATGCCCGGCCAGTAGCGTGGCATCGGAGCGCGTGTTTAGTGCGGCAGGAGGTATTGTAACTCCGCGGAGGACACGACTGTCCACCCAAAGTGTGGAGAGACTCACGTTTGTGAAAATGAATCAGGCGTGGATTAGTCTGGATTTCAAACCACCAGTTCCTGACACAACTGACTAAATCCGCCATGAATCATGCCCCAAACATGTTATTAGGGACAAATGGAAGACCTCCACCTGATCCGTACATTTGTATATATATTTTATTGAGAGGCTGCTGGTCGGCCGACTCATGTTTTGCACATTTTTAATGACTTATACTCTGCAGGTCGGGCCCCTCATGAATTGGGGTTTTTAAATTATTTATACTTCGCTGGACGACCGTCACATGAATTGAACCTTTTTAATGACTTATACTCTGCTGGTCGGGCCCCTCATGAATTGGTGTTTTTAAATTATTTATACGTCGCTGGACGACTGTCACATGAATTTAAACTTTTTAATTATTTATAGTCGACCAGTTCCAGAACAATGGAATAGCAATTTTTTTAAATATTTATTTGACACGTGTTGTCCATCTCATCAATGAGGTGGACTGTTTATTTATTGGCCATGGTTTGGCCCCCTCCTGTTTCTTACATTGTTAACTTGTTGTATCGGTCACGGTTTGGCCACATGTTTGGTTGTCTTGTTAAGATTTTCTGTAATGTATACAGTTACGCTTGACTTGTCGACTTTCCACAATCTACTAAGGTATAGCATCGCATCAAAGTTTTTTTTTTTTTTTTTTTGGTCTAAACCATTTCTTATAATGTCAATTTGTAGGATACGCCGCTGTAAGGCGACCTACTTTTTTGTCACTGTGTAGACATCTATTTATAGGCCGATGTTTGGCCAGAAAGATATATTTAGTAATAACCTAGCCGTTCAAGCCGCTCACTGAACACCTCGGGAATTGCTTTGTATATCTGTCGCCTTAGGGGCCGCTGTCTGGCAACATAATTTTTTGTCGCTGTGTAGACATCTATTTATAGGCCGATGATTGGCCACAAAAATATATTTAGTAATAACCTAGCCGTTCAGGCCGCTCCCTGAACACCTCGGGAATTGCTTTGTATATCTGTCGCCTTAGAGGCCGCTGTCTGAACAGCTCATGAATTGCTTTCTATATGTGTCGCCTTTGAGGCCGCTGGCTGGACAGCTGATGAATTGATTTGTATATATGTACTTATTGTCCGCTGTCCGGACAGCTCATGAATTACTTTTTGTATATAGCCTTCCAAACCACTCTCAGAATAAGTCATGATATTCATGCTGTGTATAGCCTTATAGGCCAATGGTCAATCAAGTCATGATTGTTATAGTGTGTATAGCCTTATAGGCCGCTGTCTTTACAACTTTATAATTACATGCAGTATATAGCCCTATCGGCCACTTTCTGGCATCCAGTTGCTGTAGCCCCCATCACCACACTGTGCCACGGGCCCCTGTACCGCCTTCTCATACTGCTGCCAGATCCATCCTCTGCCATGTGCGTCTTTGTCGTCTGCTCACGCTGCTGGGTTCCAGTTTTAAACCTAGGCCTGTGTATGGCTTCCAAATACTGCTGCCTCCACCGCCACCCTGCGCCATGTGCCTCTGTCGTCTGCTCACGCTGCTGACGGCTTCCGCTTTTTAACCTAGGCCTGTGTATGGCTTCCGAATACTGCTGCCTCCACCGCCACCCTGCGCCATGTGCCACTTTCGGGTCTCCTCACACTGCTGCCAGGTCCATACTGATTCATGGCCCCCTGTACCGGCTCCTCATGAACGTGGTTCAGCGGGTTTGCATCACTTAACGGCAAATCGTTGACAAATGCTGGGACGTTCAGTGTTGTGCGCATTAAGCCAGACACCAAAGGGCAGCACAGACCTGTTATTACTCGCTCAAGCATGGCTGAACAAAACCAGTCTCTACCACAAATTGGACCCAGACCTGCCCAGGGTCTCGTAACTAGATTGCACGGAGGAGTAGAGTCCGTTATCGGAAATTAAATAGACAAAACGCCACACCAAAAAGAGTGGCCATTTCCAACACTTATTCCAGAAAGAGGAACAACCCGTTTCATATACGGCCCGTAGACGTTTCACGTCTGCCACATTCAGTCGATTTAAGACGCAAGCTCCACTTCCTGTGGTCTCTGACCGTCGATATACCTTTAAGTGTCAGCTTTGAAGCTATATTCCCTCCGGAGCACTGACACTGGTGCCCTTCCGTCAACATGCCTTTAAGTTTCAGTTTTCAACCATATTCCCCACAGAAGCCAAACTCTTGGGTATCCCAGAAGCTGCTCAGCGGGTCAGGGCAATAAAGCTCCCGGTTCGCAGGTTGTTCCGTCTTATGGATGGAAGTACGACGGTATATGATCTTCTTCGCACCCACGGCATTACCTCATAAAATTTCTGCATTGCATCTGCAATCACAACGCTGACTTCCCGGATTGCCACTCAGCCATTGGACTCTTGATAGTCGTCTCCCCACACTGCTGCTGGGGGGACTTTTTAACCTAGGCCTGTGTATGGCCTTCAATTGAAGCTGCTTCCGCTCCGCCACTCTGCTATTGGACTCTTGATAGTCGTCTCCCCACGCTGCTGCTGGGGGGACTTTTTAACATAGGCCTCTGTATGGCCTTTAATTGAAGCTGCTTACGCTCCGCCACTCTGCCATGGGCCTCTTGGGTATCCCAGAAGCTGCTCAGCGGGTCAGGGCAATAAAGCTCCCGGTTCGCAGGTTGTTCCGTCTTATGGATGGAAGTACGACGGTATATGATCTTCTTCGCACCCACGGCATCACCTCATAGAATCTCTGCATTGCATCTGCAATCACAACGCTGACTTCCCGGATCGCCACTCAGCCATTGGACTCTTGATAGTCGTCTCCCCACGCTGCTGCTGGGGGGACTTTTTAACCTAGGCCTGTGTATGGCCTTCAATTGAAGCTGCTTCTGCTCCACCACTCTGCCATTGGACTCTTGATAGTCGTCTCCCCACACTGCTGCTGGGGGGACTTTTTAACATAGGCCTCTGTATGGCCTTCAATTTAAGCTGCTTACGCTTCGCCACTCTGCCATGGGCCCCTGTACCGCCTCCTCTTGCTGCTGCCAGGTCCAGAGTGTGTCATGGGTCCCTGTATGGCCTCCCATTGCTGCTGACTTCATCGCCAGACTCTGCCATGTGCCACTTTCAGGTCTCCTTACACTGTTGGTGGGTTCCATTTTGTGATAGGGTGCTGTATGGCCTTCCATTGCTGCTGCCTCCACCGCTACCCTGCGCCATGTGCCTCTGTCGTCTGCTCACGCTGCTGACGGCTTCCGCTTTTTAACCGAGGCCTGTGTTTGGCTTCCGAATACTGCTGCATCCACCGCCACCCTGCGCCATGTGTCTCTGTCATCTGCTCACGCTGCTGACGGCTTCCGCTTTTTAACCTAGGCCTGTGTATGGCTTCAGAATAATGCTGCCTACACCGCCACCCTGCGCCATGTGCCTCTGTCGTCTGCTCACGCTGCTGCCAGGTCCATACTGATTCATGGCCCCCTGTACCGGCTCCTCATGAACGTGGTTCAGCGGGTTTGCATCACTTAACGGCAAATCGTTGACAAACGCTGGGACGTTCAGTGTTGTGCGCATTAAGCCAGACACCAAAGGGCAGCACAGACCTGTTATTACTCGCTCAAGCATGGCTGAACAAAACCAGTCTCTACCACAAATTGGACCCAGACCTGCCCAGGGTCTCGTAACTAGATTGCACGGAGGAGTAGAGTTCGTTATTGGAATTAACTGTGAGGGACTTTTAAAACTAGGCCTGTGTATGGCCTTCAATTGAAGCTGCTTCTGCTCCGCCACTCTGCCATTGGACTCTTGATAGTCGTCTCCCCACGCTGCTGCTGGGGGGACTTTTTAACATAGGCCTCTGTATGGCCTTCAATTTTAGCTGCTTACGCTCCGCCACTCTGCCATGGGCCCCTGTACCGCCTCCTCATGCTGCTGCCAGGCCCGTAATCTGCCATGGGCCCCCGTACCGACTCCTCATGCTGCTGCCAGGCCCGTAATCTGTCATGGGCCCCTGTACCGCCTCCTCATGCTGCTGCCAGGTCCAGAGTGTGTCATGGGACCCTACACGGCCTCCCATTGCTGCTGTCTCCATCGCCACACTCTGCCATGTGCCACTTTCAGGTCTCCTCACACTGCTGGTGGGTTACATTTTGTCATAGGGTGCTGTATGGCCTCCCATTGCTGCTGCCTCCACCGCCACACTGTGGCTCCACACTCTGGTTTTGGCCCCGTGACTGCCCAAATGAGTGAAGTGTGCGGTGATTCTAAGATCGACGGCACTCATCTGCATGTCATACTGACTGACAGTATTATTTCTCTTCCCCAGCAGACTCCAAGGGCATTTAAATTAAAGGTACAGTGTTCTGCACTAATATAAAGGCTCTCTGAAGCCTAGAAACACCCTTTTTATAAGTTAAATTCGCAGCAAATATATTCGGCTCGAAGCGAATTTATGCGGCGAATTCGGCGAATCAGCCGAACCGAATTTTTGAATAATTCGCTCATCTCTAGTTTTACCCCTTTCATGGCCAGGACATTTTTTGCTATTTACCAATGCACTAATTTACTAGTAATTGAGCAGTCATGCAAATCTGTACGCAATTGAAATTTAGATAATTTTTTTCACACAAATAAAACTTTCTTTTGGTGGTATTTGATCAGCAGTGGGTTTTTTATTTTTTATTATATAAATGAAAAAAGGCTGAAAATTTTTAACAAAAAAAATAGTTTTTACCTTCTGTTATAAAACATATCCACAAAAAAAAATCTAATTTCCTTATAGATTTATGCAAAATATATTTTGCTCCATGCCTTTGCAAATAAAAAATCCCAATGACTGTATATTGATTGGTTTGTGTGAAAGTTACAGCGCCTATAAACAATGGTACTGTATATCAGGGGCGTATTTACCACAAGGAAAACAAGGCATTTGCCTAGGGTGGCATTTTTCAGGGGGACAGTGGCATTTTTCAGGGGGGCAGCGCTGCCCCCCAAAAGAATGGATGGAAGAAGGGACACACACAGCATGGGGACCAGGTGGGATCTGAGAGAGGCTTGATGGTGTATGTAGAGCCTGACTCTTGTCCCCGGGAATGTCTTCTCTCTCACCGGGGTGGGGGGTTACCAGTATATGGGGGTGGTGGAAGTGGCAGGCTCTCTCGGAAAGGGGGGGGCTGGGGTCTTGTTGGTCAATGTCAGGCTCTCTTCAAGGGGGAAGGGTGTGTTGGTTGGTGTCAGGGATTCTCCATGGGGGGGGGGAACTGATTTTTGTGTTGCCTAGGGCAGCATGAAACATAAATACATCACTGCTGTATATACTGTATACTGGAATGTTTATAATTTTTTATTCTTTATAATTGTAATGGCAATGAACAGTGACTTATAATGGGACTGTAATATTGCAGCGGGCAATCTGACACTAACTGGCGCTGGCTGGGAGGTACATTAACTGACACTGACATCACCAGTGACACTAATATAGTGATCAGTGATACTATTCACAGTCAGGCTAACATCAAGGGGCGGTAAAAAGGTTAACTGTGTAGCTAACAATGTGTAATGTGTGTAAAGTGTGCTTCTTTTTACTAAATATCTGTTTGTTCCCTTTGTAAAGAGCCCTGTGCTGTTTGTGAACATAGGGCTCTGGGCTGTGATTGGACACAGACGATCAGCAGGTCTCAGGTATGAATCATTGGCTGAAATCTGTTGAAAAAATCATGCTGTGTCTAATCACAGCGAGAGTCGTCAGTGGGGGCCTTGTCGCTTGGGGAGCTCTGCCGCCCTGAACCCGGAACCCACTGCCGCCGTACAGGCATGTGATTGTGCCTGCACGAGCAGTGAAATATGGGAAGGTGGGCAACAAGTGGTCAAAGTGTGCATCAAACGATTTTTATATGATAACTAGTGTGGAACATATTAGTAGAACTACTGATTTGCTAATTTTTAGCTGATCTCTGTGTGAGCTGTCATCTGACTAATCTAGGAGAATGACACCATTCAGGAATCCAGGCAATCATTCATTAATCGTATGATTGGAAAAACATGTACATGATTTTTCATTTTTTAATTAATCAATAACAATTTACAGGTTTGCTGATTTTGTGAACCTTCTAACTTGCTAGCTAATGTTTACAGCAAAGATTCTAAATATTGCTACATAACAGTGGTTATTTAGTCCATTTTGCTTTCTCTATTGCATATACTAAAAAATATGCAAATGAAAGTTTTGTTCTGTGCGTCTAAAACATTATTAAGTAAATTTGTATTCTGCAAGAGCGCACTGCCCTTGCAATGGCTATGACCCTATGAATGTTTTTACATTTCCGTAGTTCTAATTATTTATGCATTCAAAGGAAATTGCATATATGCTTCTTTTCTCAATCAAATCACCATTTGATGTTCTTGTTTAATATTAAGTAGGATCTGTCACATGTTTCCTTATCCAGTGTCCCCCGGCACGATGCTTATTGAACCTCATTTGTACACACTTTGAATTATCACACATCTGGTAAATAAAGGCAGAAAAATAAAACACTGTATAGGACAATAACATTTAGATTAAAATGTTTTTTTCCTGCTCAGAAAAGTCAATATCAGCAGGTACATTGATGCAGTGTAGGACATCCCTTTTAATGCTTCATAAATTACCTTTTAATTGCATTTTTTACCTAAAGTTCATTTAAAACTATATGTCCATCTAAAAATGCCCTGGATTACAATACTGCTGTGTAATTTTGATGGCCAGCGCTAACAACATGAATATAGATTTTTCAAGGAAGTTTTTTTTGGATTCTCAAACATAACTACTGCTTGTATCATTGTATTGTATTACAAGGCTGATGTTATGAAATACAAGTGTATGTTGTTCTTGTAGATCATAAGATTAATAACGGCATGCTATGCCAAGCTGCTGTTTCTAATCCTCTCTTGTATTAAAAGAGGTTTAAACCCCAGAGAGAGAGATATCATATTACCCCTGTACAAATCATTAGTAAGACCTCATCTGGAATATGCAGTTCAGTTTTGGGCACCAATTCACAAAAAGAACATTGGGGAACTGGAGAAAGTACAGAGAAGGGCAACTAAACTGATAGGAGGCATGGAGGAGCTCAGCTATGAGGAAAGATTAGAGGAACTGATTTTATGTTCTGTTGAGAAGAGGAGATTAAGGGAGGATATGATCAACATGTATAAATATATAAGTGGTCCATATAGTGAACTCGATGTAGAGTTATCCCAGTTTTTCACCTTAAGGTCATCATAGAGGACAAGGGGGCACTCTTTACATCTGGAGGAAAAGAGATTTAATTTCCAAATATGGAAAGGTTTCTTCACAGTAAGAGCGGTGAAAATGTGGAATAGACTCCACCAAGAGCTGGTTCTGGCCAGTTCAGTTGATTATTTTAAAAAAGGACTGGGTTCTTTCTTAAATGTACATAATATAACTGGATACTAATATTTATAGGTAAAGTTGATCCAGGAAATTTCTGTCTCTTGGGGATAAGGAAGGAATTTTTCCCCTGTTGGAGCAAATTGTATCATGCTTTATTGGGATGTTATGCCTTCTTCTGGATCATCTGTGGGTATAGGATTGTGTATATAAGATTGTATAATTTGTTTTTCCCCTTTTAATGGATGAACTAGATGGTCACATGTCTTTTTTTCAACTGCACCATGTAACTATGTAACTGTGACAATAGATTTTCTTTAATTTTTTCAATTTTGGATAGAGTTGGGAAAGGGGTGAACTTTATTCATATTGTAAAGCGCTGAGCAAACTGTTGGCACTATATAAATCCTGTATAATAATAGTCAGGATTTTATTGCTATCCTTGTCCTTGTTAAGGAGCTACTCCCTAATGTTTTGTCACAAAGACTAGACATGCACTTAAGCATCCTCCAAATTCTTCTCTATTCTGAACTCCAAATTCCTGTTTTTTTGTACCCCAATTTGCTGTAGGGTGGGGAATGACCCAGCCTGCAGCTCATTGGAGTACAAAAAAATTTCATCTCTAATGGTGACCATTGTCAGACAGACGGTAAGGAAATTTAAAATATTCTACATGTCACTGCAGGAAAAATTTCTCTCTAACTTTAGGGATATTTTCTGATATTTTTTTTAAAGAAAAGGATCTGAACAAACCAATCTGCCTGAACTAAAAATTGGGTCAAGCAGATTTACAAATAAAAAAAAGTTCATTTTTTAAACATCACTAGGAAATGGGATTTTCTTGCTTCAGCTAAAAATATTTTCTCCTCTTCTGTAGAAATTTTTTAATTAGTGTATGTCATGGTCCACCCCCCTCCCCCCTTGCCTGCTGTCCCTCTGCTCCCTCTCCCCTTGATCAATCCCTCCCCCCTTGCAGATTCCTCGCGTCCTGCTGCAGCCTACTTCAAAGACTGTGCAGGATGGGAGTCGCACCCCCCACCTGGAATCCCCGGCATAGGCTGCCAGGATGTCTCCGCGTGTCCCTCTGCGCTGCCCAAGTGGGGGGGATGCCTCATTGCCCCGGCAACCCGATGCTGGGCCGGCCATTGCTGGGGCAACTGGGAAGCGTCCTGCTCCAGTTTAAGAAGGCCAGAGTGGGACCCAGCCCGAGTGTTCGTCCCCCGCTCGGGACATTGTGCTGTGCGAGGTCTGAGCTGAGGCCAGACCCCACAGCCAAGACCCTGCCGAGTCCCTGCAAGCCTTTGGTCCCCTGCTCAAGAAGAGAACGGCTGTGTGGGGTCTGAGCTGAGGCCAGTCCCCACAGCCCAGACCCCACTGAGGGTCCCTGGGGAACTGCCCCTGTCTGCTGACCGCTGTGTCCCTAGAAGGGGGAGCACCGTGAGGGTCCCTGTCTGCTGTCTGCTGATCACTGTGTCCCTGGGAAGCTGCCCCCTGTATGCTGATCGCTGTGTCCCTGGGAAGCTGCCCCCTGCCTGCTGACCGCTGTGTCCCTAGAAGGGTGAGCACCATGAGGGTCCCTGTCTGCTGATCGCTGTGTCCCTGGGGAGCTGCCCCCTGCCTGCTGACCGCTGTGTCCCTGGAAAGCTGAGCACCGTGAGGGTTCCTGTCTGATGATCTCTGTGTCCCTGGGAAGTTGCCCCCTGTCTGCTGATCGCTGTGTCCCTGTGGAGCTGCCCCTGCCTGTTACCCGCTGTGTGCCAAGGAGTATCACTACCTGCCACTGCTGAGTGTCCTTGGAATCTGCCTGCTGTGAGTGTCCCTGGAAGCTGCTGACTGCCCCTGGGAGCTGCTGCCGAGTGTCCCTGCACGCTGTCCGCTGCTGAGTGCCCCTGGAAGCTGCCGCTTAGTGTCCCTGCTCGCTGCCTGCTGTGAGTGTCCCTGGAAGCTGCTGAGTGTCCCTGCACACTGTCCGCTGCTGAGTGCCCCTGGAAGTTGTCGCTGAGTGTCCCTGCTCGCTGCCTGCTTTGAGTGTCCCTGGAAGCTGATCGCTGTTGAGTGTCCCTGGAAGCAAGGTCTGAGTTGAGGCCAGACCCCACAGCCAAGACCCTGCCAAGTCCCTGCAAGCCTGCTGCTGAGTATCCTTGCACACTGCCTGCTGAGTGTCCCTGGAAGCTGTCCGCTGCTGAGCGTCCCTAGAAGCCACCTGCCGTAAGTGTCCCTACAAGCCGCATGTTGCGGAGTGCCCTGAACTGCCCCTATTGTGTGCCCAGATTACCCTTGCCTGAACTGCCCCTATTGTGTGCCGGGACTAATACTTGCTCGGGCTGCCTATTGAGTGTCTGGATTATTGTAGCTACCTGGACTGCCCCGAGTGCTCGGGCCATCGCTACCCGAATCGCCCTATCATGGGCCGGATTATAACTGCTTGGACTCCTCCCCCCTCTTCCCCCCTTTTTTGGGTACCCGGACGCTACCGTCTTACCCTGATTAAGTGCCTTCCATAGTTCAATAAAGCTTTGTGTGTTTATCATCCTCCGTGTGTGTTCTGTCCTGCCTACGCTTCCATCACAGTGTACACTGCCTATGCCACATGTGCCAACCAAAAGCTGAAGTGTGACTTGCAACCTGGAAGAAGTGGTGAAAAAATGGAGTGTGAAGCAGCATAGCACATCAAGGTACAGTTCAGTCCTGTCATCATTGGAGATAAACAGTCAGAAGAGTGTGTCATAATGCAAGCACAACATGACCTCTGACCCCTGCATGCAGGCTCAGGGTTTAAGCCCCTCACCACATTTAGAATGAGCAGAGGCATGCTTTGTGTGCTACCTCATTCTTCTCAAATCCCATAACAGATCAGCACCACTCCAAGCCTCCGGTATTTGTCTCCCAGGTTTACACCCTGTATTCATGTGCTGACAGAGATAGAGGATATCTCATTCCAAGATGTAATACAGCATACAGGTGCCACTGCATCCTGTATTCAACTCCACTGTAAGTTTAATGAAAGACAGGCTTCAGCTCAAATCACCACCCATTATCCATACCCCTCTGACATGTTTCACCCACATTGGGCTTAATAGTCTTTCAATTACCTTACATGAGGGTTGAATACAGTGTGTGGTGGCACCTATAAGCTGTATTATCTCATTGTTCTCCTTTGCATCTCTCATGGAAGGAGGACCCTGTCAGATAGGGTGCAGGGTCCTATGATTTCCAATGATGGCCCTAATTAGATTGATCAATATACCACCTATTTCTTATCAAGTAAATGGTCCTTTGGGATTCCTTACCAATTGATTTTTGTGTTAAAAAAGCCCATGCATCGGGAATACGCCACAGAGAAAACTGTAAAGTTTACTGCCCAAACAGGAATTTTAGGAAATGGAGGAATCTGGGCTAGTAGAAAATGTTAGATAATGAGTTTATGTGACATTTTGTTTAACAGATGTAAATAATTTTATAATTAGGAAATTAGAAGGGAAGAGATTTAAGCCGTAGAGTGTGTTTTGGTATCATACCACTCCTAGATTCCCAGTTGGTGTTACTGTAAATATTTTTAGCTTCAAAGGTCTGGCCATTGTTTTTCCTTATCACATCTCACATGATTTGTAAACTGCAGCCTTCTTTAAATCCTCCAATCAGGCTGTGCCCAATATGCATTGGATAAGTACAGTTACCAATTAGGGAGCATTATATTAGCTTCTGTCCAGAAAGGAGAGGGGATATATTGGATTGTTACCAATCCATGCACTCTCTTTTTGCAGGGACACAAAAAGCAGTCAGCATGACCAGATCTGAAGCTGAGAATTAACCATTAGCCACCCGGCCTATAGCCGTTTGGTGGCCGCAAAAATGCTTTAGTTTTCCGGGTGCACGCCATTTGGCGTCCTCCCGCACATGTGCAGTTTGCGCGGTTGCAGAGCCGCGCAGCGGCGCGATCTGTCACCGGCCGTGTACCTCGGACACGGCCGATGAGAGATCTGAGTACCGGCCCCCGTTGCCGGTACCATGTGACCTGCTGTGACCAATCACAGCAGGTCACATGACAGTTGTATACAATGGATGGCTTCATTCATGCCATCCATTGTATACTAGTGCCTAGCTGTGAATGGTCACAGCAGGTCACATACACATGTCATGTGATTAGCTGTGGCCAAATCACAGCTAAGCACAAAAAAAAAAAAAAAAACCTGAATGAATCGATTTCATTCAGGTAAATGCTTGCTTATAGCAAAGTAATTCTTTGCTATAAGCAAATTGTGTAAAAAAAAAAAAATACTGATCACTTCCCCAAAGTAGTACAATGTTACTATGGTAACATTGTACTGCTTTGGTCATAGTAAAATATGAAAATAAAATATTAAAAAAATATTAAAAAAATGTAATAAAAAATTTAAAATAATAATATAAAAAAAATATATATATATATATTTTTTTTTTTCATACTGTCACCAGTCAGTGTCCCTGTTCACCACTATGCCAGTTATATGATGACGCTGTACTGCACTGGTGACAGTATGTAAAAAAAAAATAGTGAAAATAATTTTAATTTTTTCATTTTCTGAAAAATTATGACAAAAAAATACAACTTTAAAAAACTCGCCATTCCTCTTATGAAGTACGTCGGACTGTCTACGCTGCAAAAAGGGGTCATTTGGGGATATCTGTACTATTCTGACATTCTTGGACCTCAAGAAATTAGATTGGCTGTCAGTACTTCAGGATTGATAAATATTCAGATCTATACCATAGTTTGTGAACTCTATAACTTTCCTACAAATTAATAATACATCCTAATTTGGGTTATTTTCACCAAAGACATGTAGCAGAATACATCTCGGCCTAAATTTATGAAGAACAATTATTTATTTGTAAACTTGTATAACAGAAACAAAGAAAAACGTGGGGTTTTTTTTCAAACTTTTTGGCCTTTTTTTGTTAATTTAGCAAAAAATAAAAACCCCAGCAGTGATTAAATACCACCAAAAGAAAGCTCTAGTTGTGTGAAGAAAATAATAAAATTTTAGTTTGAGTACAATGTTGTATGACCGCGCAATTGTCATTCAAAGTGTGAGAGCGCTGAAATGTGAAAAATGGCCTGGGCAGGAAGGTGTAAAATTGCCCGGTATTGAAATGGTTAAACTGTATATTGTATTGTAAATATGTTTTTGTGTGTAATTTGTAAATATCATGTAATCCACCATAATTATACTGTACATTGTGTTGTAAATGCTATTTAATGTATACTTTTTATATATTATGCAACACCAACAATACATGTATATTGCATATCAAACTACTACTTTTGTTCAAGAAAGAGGTTTGGTTGGTTATGTTCCTAGGGGCTTGGCTGAAAATGGTAAGCATTCTTTGTTTTAAAGTATATTTTAAGTCCTCAAAGATTTATTTTAAATGTGAAAAATATTGTCCTACAAAACCTGATGTAAAATTAATCCTTTTTTAATTTCGATTAAAGTAACCCTAAACTGGTTTTAAAAAAATCCATTCAAGTACAGTATTTATTCTCAACTAAAAAAGCTACCTTCTATTTCTCTCAGTCTCCTCCAAATCTCCAAATTTTTTTTGTAGCTTTTGTGAACTGACTTCCTGTTAGAGGGTGTCTACAGTCGTTCTCCATGGTCCCACTGTGTGTATGAACAAAGCCACTCTCTCTTGCTTTCTTCGAGAAGGACTATGGATTATGGGATTTACAGTGGGCATAGAGCAGTGTGCATGACTACAAGTAATGTGCCATTAAGGAGTGGATGTGTATGGATTATATTTTTAAAATATAGCCATCGTTCAGCATGACTTTAACATTTATCCATCATAACCACTGGAATCTTAGTAGATTTTTTGCTTTAGGGTAATTTTTGCAATTTTACTCCAACAATATCTTCCAGTCCATAAATGTTGCCTAGTCTGTTTTCTTTAAGGTTTTCTGTTGGGGAACACCCATGCGAGTTGGCTGTTTACTCTTTAATCTAACAGAACAAGTAAAGGGACACTTTATGAAACTGCAGATTAAATTATTTTTAAAAAAAAAATCACGCTTTCAATAATAAAAAACTCTTCATTAAAATAAAATATATCTCCAAATATAGGTAAAAAAAAAGGAAAGGTTAGAAAGCAAACAGATGATCAATTTCTAACCTAGTAAGTCCTTACAGCTGGCTGAATGAACTGCTGGTTAAACAAATATTTTTTGTATCACAAGTATGATCAATATCTATCCAGTATAGGTATCTGTGTACATAGGCTTAGGTTCACTTCCAAAAGGGTTTGCACTCCCAAGCAAACCAATGATAATACAAACCCATTTGACGCAGGACAAAATGCAGGTCAGAAGGTAGCTAAGTTCAGGTTAAATGCACCTGTCAATAATTTCTAAAAGATCTCAGAAGCATCTCAAACTGATGCCACAAGACAATTAGCTAGTTTCCTACAACACTGTCCAGAAATGTAAGTATATAACCTTCTCTAAAATAAGTCAGCATTTTTTGATGATGCTATTTTTACATTGCATGCCTGTAAGTGAACGCTCTAACTACAGTAGAGGCAATGGGTAACTCTGCTTTCGTTGGAAAAATATAGCAAATAGAAAAAAAAAAAAAAAAATTCACCGGCCACTTTATTAGGTACACCTGTTCAATTGCTTGGTAACACAAATTGCTAATCGGCCAATCACATGACACTTGGAGAAGACAATTTGCTGAAGTTCAAACTGAGCATCAGAATAGGGAAGAAAGGGGATTTAAGAGACTTTGAACATAGTATGGTTGTTGGTGAAAGACGGGCTGTTTTGAGTATTTTAAAAACTGCTGATCTACTGGGATTTTCATGTACAACCATCTGTAGGGTTTACAGAACATGGTCCAAAAAAAGGTAAAATATCCAGTGAGCAGCAATTGTGCGGACTAAAAATGCCAACACATGCCACAAATAATTAAGGCAGTTCTGAAGGCAAAAAGGAGTCCAACCCTGTACTAGGAAGGTGTACCTAATAAGTTGGCCTGTGAGTGTATTTAGCACATACGATTGGTACACAAGCCATGTTGTTGTAATGCTATTAAATTACCTTTCCTTTTTCAGTCTGCAGCACCGTATCTTTCTTTAAAACTCAATGCAATTTAGCAACCTGGAAGCATTTTGTACACAGTTAGTGTACAAGACACCCCCAGAAATGTCATTTCTTACTTGTGTGATTGGCTAACTGGTTTTCCCAGAAGTCTGCACTAAGATACAACTCATATTTTTAAGCATCACCTGCAGTAAAAATGTGAACTTTTGTGAGATATTCCCTAAGGATAAAACACTTCTAAAGGGATGCAGACACTTCAGCTTTCCTCATTAGAACACAGAAAGTGGATCAACTGATTAATAATGAACCAGGTCCTCCCATTCAGAATGAGTGAGTATGCAATCAATCTGCTAACACAAACAGCTATTTTTTCACAGCAACAAAATGTAGGAATCTGATACAAAATCTGTTAAAATGTACATTGCAATGTACATTGATCGCCCAGAGGGTTATGCAAGCCATAGATGATGCAATTTTCTTTCCTGCTATTATGTTCTAGCCGCATGCCGCCCAGCCACTGTACATATACGGAGGCAGGGCGGCACTCACAGGCAAAACCACGTTTTAAGACGTGTGTTTTGTAAACAAACAGGGGGCGCGCGCGAGGCGTGCCACCGCCCTATTTGTTCTGTGGTTCTCTGCCGCAAATGTCAGTCGCCGGCTCACAGCTGCTCCTTAGCGGCTATGTCCCGGCGATCGGCGGCAAACAGTGACAGAGAGCACAGCTGCAGTAGCTGTGCTGTCTGTCACTTCCCTGACAGCTCGAGGATGAGCTGATCGAGAAAGAACAGTTTTTCTTTCTCGATCAGCCTTGTCCCGTGCAGCACACACCCCCGCCCCCTAGTAAAACACTCCCCTCACTCCTATAACTCTTTCCTGCTAAATAAAGTTAACCCCTTCCTCCCCATTGTCATTAGTACAGTGTCATTTTTTTTTTGCACTGATCACTGTATTAGTGTTTTTGTGGATGTCAGTGACCCCAAGTCAGTACCCCCCAATGTCAAAATGTCCACCGCAGTCCCGCAGTCCCGCCATAAGTCGCTGGTCGCTGCCATAAGTCCCTGATCGCCGCCATAATTCGCTGATCGCCGCCATTATCAGTATAAAAAAAAACTAAAAATCCCAGTATCTTTCCTGCCATTTGTAAACGCTATAACTTTCACGTAAACCAATTAATTTACACGTATTGGGTTTTTTGTTTTAGCAAAGACATGTCGCAGAATGCATTTTGACAGAAATTTATGACTAAATTTGATTTTTGCATTTTTTTTTTACTGGACATGTTTTATAGCAAAAAGTCCAAAATATTGTTTTTTTTTCCTCAAAATTGTCAGCCTCTTTTTTTTATAGCGCAAAAAATAAAAACCGCACAGGCGATCAAATACCACCGAAAGAAAGCTCAATTTGTGGGGGAAAAAAAGATGTAAATTTCATTTATGTACCATATTGCATGACCGCGCAATTGTCCGTTAAACTAGCGCAGCGCTGTATAGCAGAAAAATGGCGTAAATTGCAGTATTTATACCATAGTTTGTAGACGCTATAACTTCCACAAAAAGCAATCAATATACATTTATTGGGATTTTTTTTACCAAAAACATGTAGCAGAATACATTTTGGCCTAAATTTATAACCAACTTTGAGTTTAGTATATATTTTTTATAGCTGAAAATAAAAAATATTGTTTTTCTTCAAAATTTTTGGCCTTTTTTTGTTTATAGCGTGAAAAATAAAAAGCGCACAGATGATCAAATATCACCGAAAGAAAGCTCTATTTGTGTGAAAAAAAGGATGTAAATTTCGTTTGGGTGCAGCATTGCATGACCGCGCAATTATCAGTTGAATTAGTGCAGCGCCAAGTAGCAAAAAGAGGCCTGGTCATTAAGGGGGGTAAATCCTCTGGAGGTCAAGTGGCTAGAGAGCCTTCCAATCACATGCAAAAAATCCAACAGGGTGATTGTACTGAAGTCAATCGATGGGTTGACTTCAGTACAACCAGCCTGCCCCTAGATGGTTCAGTGGGGATCGGCCTAGATTTGATTCATCTATGGCCAGCTTTACACTTTAAACTCTCTTACAGCTTTTGTTAAATTAGGTAGCCTCTAGGCTTGAACAGCTTGGGGCTGGTGGCTGGGGTTTGTATATAAAGTGGCATGAGGATCACTGATGTATGCAGTGAAAGACTTGAGAAATGTAAAATTAGAATCAGGGCCAGCGCCAGCATAAGGTAGCATAGGCAGCCGTCTTAGGTGGCTGGGCTGGTGGGGGAAGTAAATTCAGAGCCCCCAGTCACTTGCTGGGGACGTGGATGTTTACAATACTTGTCTTCTATGCCCCCCAGCAGGCAAACTAAAACTTCTACATTGTTCTCGGTAGGACAGAGGGCTCAGCATGGAAATTTTAGTTTGCTTGCTGTTTACTAGGCTACTGGGGTGAAAGAGCAAGGAGAGCAGTAGGCAGGCAGGCCGCTCTGCATGTCCACTGTCATAGCAGTCCTGCAAGAATGCAGAGGTCAGAGTGGTGGGCTGATCTAGGTGTGCTGGGAGTGGTCAGGCCAGTGAGCTCCAGTGAGAAATGATGGGGTGCGCTTGAGCAGCTGTGTGGGGTGGATGAGGCCCGGGTGTCCCATGGAGAAGGAAAAACAGGAGGAGGTGTTCCCCCCTGCTCTGTGCTGCAGATGCTGCCTGAAATCTTCTGCCTGCCTGGGACACAGCTACCCCTCTTGGCACCAGACACTCTACACTGACACCATCTGAAGGAGCCACTACAGGACAGGTGAGATCTGGGAGGACTGGTGCATCCAAAGGTGTGTGTGATCTAAGTGACACTGCCCCCCTCCTGTCATGCTGCCCCTTTTCATTTCATGCTGCTCCCATCCTGTCGTGCTTTCTCCTTCTGTCCCCACTTCCCTCCTCCTGTGATGCTTCCCTCTCCTGTTATGCTTCCTCCCTCCTGTCCCTCTGCCCCTTCTGGTGATGCTGCTCACTTCCTGTTCCATTGCCCTACTCCTGTAACACTGCCCCCCTCCTGTCATGCTGTCTCCTTCCTGTCATGCTGCTCCCCTCCTGTGACGCTTCCCCCCCTCCTATGATGCTGCCCCCCTTCTGTCCCACTGCCCCTCCTGTCACACTGCCCCCCACACTTCCCCCCTCCTGTCCCACTGCCCTTCTCCTATCATACTGCCCCCCTCCTGTTCCACTGCCTCCCACCTGTCCTACTGCCCTTTCCTATCACACTGCCCCCTTTTTGTCCCACTGCCCTCCTTCCTATCATACTGCCCCCCATCCTGTCACACTGCCCCCCTCCTGTGACACTGCCCCCACCTATCCCAGTGCCCCCCTCCTATCACACTGCCTCCTCTCCTGTCACAATGCCCCCCTCCTATCACACTGCCCTCCTCCTGTCCCATTGCCCCCTCCTGTCCCACTGCCCTCCTCCTATCATACTGCCCCCCTCCTGTCCCACTGTCCCCCTCCTGTTCCACTGCCTCCCACCTGTCCTACTGCCCTGTCCTATCACACTGCCCACTTTTTGTCCCACTGCCCCCCTTCTTATCATACTTCCCCCCATCCTGTCACACTGCCCCCCTCCTGTGACACTGTCCCCTCCTGTCCCAGTGCCCCCCTCCTATCACACTGCCCCTCCTCCTGTCCCACTGCCCTCCTCCTGTCCCACTGCCCCCCTCCTGTCCCACTGCCCTCCTCCTATCATACTGCCCCCTCCTATCACACTGCCCTCCTCCTGTTCCACTGCCCCCCTCCTGTTACACTGTCTCACCCCTGTCACACTGCCCTCCCCTCCCCTCCCCTCCTGCCTCTCTCCTGTGATGCTGCCCCCCTCCTGTCCCACTGTCTCCCCTCCTGGGAGACTGCCAAAATACCGCTCTCCTGTCACAATGGTGGGTGTGGGGGGAGGATGGTGTGGTGGGTGTGTGTAGGGGGGTGCTGGATGGAAGGGGAGGAGAGAAGGAAAAATTAACTTCCACCTAAGTAGACAAAAATCCTTGCACCGGCCCAGATTAGAATTCACTAACACCAAAAAAAGCTAATACTGCGTATTGTACATAACAAAATAATAGTTAACGATTAGCTAATAACGGTGTATTATTAGCTGAATGAGGATGTTGCTTACTAGGAGAGAATTGTGCCTGTATGGGGGGGGGGGGGGGGAATCATCATTAAATTAAAAGGTAGCTGTTGAAGTAGTGGTTGGGTTCTTGGGTTTTGAAATAAAGTGTAAAAACTAGCAATGTGAGTATGATTTTTCTTCATACACCAGTGATGCATGTAATGCTAAGTATCATTTCAGTTCATTAGTATATTTATTTCAGTAATCTGACCTAGTAGCACACATTCTCCAAAACTGCATTTGTTGAAGAACAGATTAGCAAGTCATTTTCTGTATGCTTTTTACATTTGCGTACTGATATTATTTATGCTCTGGTGAGTGCTATTCATCCCAGTGCTTTCATTGTGTGATTGCTGCTACTTCCATTTACATTGCTGCCATTTCCTATTGTAAAGATTTTTTTTTCTATTTTACTCAATACTTTTTCATAGGAATAAAAGTGATTTCTCTTGTAATAGACATTCCACTTTTGCCCTTACCCTGAAATGACAGAGACAGACTACAGCAATTTTAATAAAATAATAATCAAAACAAGTTGTATTTCTTCACTGGATGATATAGGCTTTACATACCAGGAAATAAAATCAGTTTCCTCTGACAGTCTCAGGAAATAAAAGTGAAAGCTCAGTCTACAGCAGTATTGTTCTAGTTTTTCCACGGCATAACAAAATCTTAAAATATGACTTATGTCAGGCTGAGTATTAGATGCATTAGGCTGAGGGAAAACCATAGTCTTTCTGTAGGCTAGGAATCAATGATTCATTAAGGCAAATCTGTCATGAAGGAAACATGTAGGCTGTCGTCACTGACCTCTACATCTGAGAATGCTAATTGCCTGGCTGTTACTGATGCTTTGCCTTCAATATTTTCAGTAACTGACCTGGAACAAACATAGGGGAATGCCAGCTTTCCCTAACTTTCACTTGGTCAAAGAATGGTTTCCTCATTGTAAAATCCAGTCTCTAAATGTGATGCTTCTCTGTGAAAAATGTTCTGAAAAAACATTTCTGACAATATCTAGGCACAATTGTTCAGATAATTCTGATTTGCAGAAAGCAGTTTTTACAATAATACAACAATACAATACAATAGTTCCAACTCTGAGCTGTAAGTTTTTACTTACATTCATCCCTAGCATATTATACATTGGCAACTGGGTCAATAATGGAATACTAGATACATAAATACCCTCTAGGTGCTACAGGTTCTTCCCTGTACTTTGACCCTTTGCCAGAACCATTTTTGATTTTGCTTTTTTTTTTTTTTTTGCACATATTTAAAAAATAATTTTAGGCCAAAATTTTGCATAAACCCCTAAAACAGTATATATTTTCTGAAAGAAGACACTCTAGAAAATAAAATAGTGTTAGTTGCAATATTATATCACACAACATTATCACAAAAGTTTCAGAAATCATACATTTCATTAAGCAATACACTAAAGTTAATTTTAGGGCACACAAACATAGTAAATTACACAATTTTTTCGATAAAATATAAAATATGAGGTTGTGCCAAGTAAATGTATACCCAACATGTCAAATCTTAGATTTGTGTACCCTTCAGTACCCTATATATTCCATAGGTGAAGTTTTAAAAGCCCCCTTTAAGTCATCAGTTTTGTGTTACGGAGGAGGTCTGGTGCTAGAAATATTGCGCTCACTCTGGCATACGCAAAAATATGTAACATATGTGTATCATTTTTTTAGCGTTTTCATTCAGTGTTTTTGAGCTTTGGCAATTTTTTTATTAGCCAATAGTGAAAAATATCATCTGTTGCATAATTTGTTGCTAGGTTTTTCTGCTTCAGCTTTTCCATCAGCTTTCATTTATTTTATTATTATTATTATTATTATTATTAAATTATTAGTTATTTTATTATGTATTTATTATTTTTTGTTAGGGTGATGATAATTCTACTACTACTACTACTACTACTGATAATAATAATAATAAAAAAAATGTTAAATACACAAGTAAATAAAAATAATCCTACATAAATGCTATGTAATAATAAATAAATAATAATTAACCCCTAACCTTAACCCGTATCCATTAAAAAATATATAAAATTGTTATTATTATTTATAACCACTTACCCGCCAGAGGATTTACACCCCTTCATAACAAGGCTATTTTTTGCTGTTCAGCACTGTGCTATTTCAACTGGTAATTGCGTGGTTGTGCAATGCTGTACCCAAACAAAATGTATGTCCTTTTTTTCACACAAATAGAGCTTTCTTTTTGTGGTATTTGATCACCTGTGCAGTTTTTACTTTTTGCACTATAAACATATAAATAAAAAATAAAATAATTGATGTTTGTGGAAGTTTTATAGTGTCTACAAACTATGGTATATATATATTGGAATTTACGTAGCTTTTACTTTCTGACTGCCTATCACATTTCTTGAGGTGCTAAAATGCCAGGGAAGTACAGCACCCCCCCAAAATGACCCCTTTTTCTAAAGTAGACACCTCAAGGATTTTGCAGAAAGGCATGTTGAGTCCATGGAACATTTTGGTTTTTGCCACAAATTTTTTGAAAATGACAATTTTTAATTTTTTTTTTTTTTACACAAAAGTAGTCAATTTAATGACATATTGCTCATGCATGCCATGGGTATATGTGGAATAACACACCAAAACACATTATCCTACTGCTCCCGAATATGGGGATACCATATGTGAGAGACTTTTTGGGAGCCTAGCTACATACAGGTCCCCCAAATCCAATGACCACCTCCAGGCTTTCAAAGGACATATTTCCTCATACCACTACCCCACTACCTATCACTGTTTCGGATGCCTTAAATTGCCAGAATAACACAAACCTCCCCCAAATGACCCCTTTTTGGAAAGTAGATACCCCAAGGAATTTGATAAGAGGCATGGTGAGTTTTTTACAGATATTGTTTTTGTCACAGGGTTTTGAAAAAGAAAAAATACATTTTTGTTTTCATTCTTCATTTTCCAAAAACATGTGGCAACAAATGAGATCTTCAAAATACTCACCATGCCTCTTAGCAAATACCTTGGTGTGTCTACTTTCCAAAAAGGGGCCATTTGGAGGGGTTGCTTTTACTATCCTGGTATTTCAGGGCCATCATTAGAAGTGTATGCCACACATCACCTACTCTTAAAGACCAAGTATTTTCTGCCACTTTTTGTTCACATGAAACAACAGTTTATTTTGCTAGAAAATTACTTTGAACCCCCAAACACTATATATTTTTCAAATGCAAATCTTTTAGGAAAAATACACTTTTTAGAATTTTAATGCACAAAAACACAATATGTTGCCCAATTGTTTGATAAATTATAAAAGATGATGTTACGCCGAGTAAATAGATACCAAACATGACATGCTTTAAAATTGTGCATGTCCGTGCAATGGCAACAAATTACATACATTTTTATTATCGATAGGTGATGCTTTAAAAGCCTTTACAGGTCACCAATTTATATTTACACAGAGTAAAGTACTATTCTAGTGCTAGAATTACTGCCCTTGATCTGATGTTCACGGCGACACCTCACATGCATGGTGCAACCACTGGTTATATACTGGCACGGGGTCAAAGCTTGAGCACGCAGGTCCATGTGCGCAGGGGGGGGGGGGGCAAGGGAGCCTTTTCTTTCAGTTATTTTGATTTTTTAAATTATTTTTACACTGTCCCTTTCTCTTTTTTTTTATAAATCAATTTTATTGCTACCACAGGAAATGTAAATATCCCCTCTGACTGCAATAAGCATTAACAGGTATTCTTTTTTTTTTTTAGAAATCTGGGGTCTATTAGACTCTAGATATATCCTCTGCCCTTACATCATCAGATCTCACAAAGATCGGTGTGATCAGATGCTTTTCCAATTTACAAATGGAGCTGTTTATATCCTGCTAAACTGAAGTGATCAAATGCTCGTAGCTTCTGATTTCTTAGACTATAGAGATGACTGTAGCCATTCTGGTCTCTGATCAGCTCTATGGTCAGCCAGTGGAGCTGCATTCTCGGATTCCCCTGTAAAACAGGAGAGCCCAAGAAAACAATTGGTACAAATCTTGCATGAAAAATAGAGGAAGGGTTAAACGCTAGTGCTAGCAGCGAACAAAGCTGATCCTGCTAACACTGCATTTTTGGGGACACTACTAAAAAGTAATTTGGGTACAGTGTTGCATGCCTGAGTATTTGTCATTTAAAGTGTGACATCACTGAAATCTGAAAATTGGCATGCTCAGAAAAGGGGTAAAAGTGTCCAGTATTGAAGTGATTAAATGTACATTCTATAAAATTAAGGAAGAGGGGAAAGGAAAAAATACTAACGAAAGTAATAAAGATAAGTTGAAGAAAATTAAAAAAAAAAGAAAAGAGGGTCAAGAAAAAGAGAAAAGGGCATGGGATGAGAGTGGGGATGAGCCACATTGGTGAGAATGATCATAAAAGTATCTGATGGTGATTTATGAAACTCTATATGATAAACATGAGATTGTTTCTTGTTTGCAGGCCAATTTCACTAAAGGAAATAGCAATATTGCCTGATAATAGGAGTTCTTATGTATATAGCAGATATTTTTTTTTGCTCCCTTTTGCTGGGACAGTGATATACATTTTTAACTTTTTAGCAATTATTCCTTCCATTGTTTAAGCCTTTTGCTGCTGGTCCCTACACCAATTTTTCACCTCAGGTAGACAAACTAATTTTGCTATTTTTTCACTTTTTTTGCTATTCTTTACTATTTTCCATTTACAGATTTAAAAGTTAAAATTTTTGCAAACATGGGGCCTGTTGAATTAAAAGATGGTACTAATGATTTTTATCATGATATTTGCACAAATGTTTATCAAAACTACTATATTTTCCGTAAAAATATATTAAAATAATTATTAGTGAAAACAAATACAACATAACTTTCAAAAGTCTTAATGAAACTAAAGGATCAACCAGTACTAATTTTAATAAATACCAAATATTTATAAATTTTAAATTGTATTTTTTTGCAAAATGGTGAAAATCGAAGGGATGCAAAAAACTAACTAATCAACTTAAGCTAAAAACCTTGAGGCTAGCCACATACCTACATGTTGTGGTAACGCACAATTCACAGTGCAGTGATTTGCAGTACCATTCATTTTAAATAGCACCCTGGCGCACCTGCTATAGTGTATCTCAATGCGAACGCGATTGTTTGCACAATGATGTACAGATATAATCATCTGTGCATTTGGTGTGCCACATTGAAAGACCAGATTCAAGCTTTATTTGTGCACTGTAGTGTGCTGGTGCCCTATTTAAAAGGAATGGGCTGCATTATCCCAATGCATATATTAATGCATGAAATAATGCACAGTAAAAACATGTTGTCCATTTAGGTCCCGCCGTGACCCATTAATACTCCTTTTCAGTGATCCCCTGCCACTTCTTCCTCCTTTGCAGCCACCACCAAAATACCTGATCTTAGTCATTGTGGGAGTCTAGATTGAGCTGTGACACCACCCTTTCCAATGATGCATCCGCTATCCCCCTCCCTTCCCTTTTATAGCTGAAGACAGCTCAGGGAGCTGTCATTCTTTGTGGAGTACCATTGGAATTGGTTGTGTGCTCTAAGTTGATAGGTGGCTGGTATCAATCGACAATTAAATTACAATGACAGAGATTTTTAAGGATTTTATTTTTTTAAATAAAGGATCTGTGTTGACTAGGTTATGTGTACTTGTGCATACACCCCAATCCTTGTAGGCGTATTTATATATATCCAGCTAGATCTGAGAGTTCCTACACAAAAGAGGTAGTTCCATCTGCAATATACATTTATTGATAGAGGTACACAGGGGCGGACTGACAATTCATGGGGCCTCCGGGCAATAGGGGATCATGGGCTCCTGTGTCCTTGCCCAAACTCAAAAAAGCCTATGAAAAAGGTACCAGGGGCATCTCATGGGGCTCCCTACTGACCCCAGGCCCTTGGGCAGTGCCCGAGTTTCCAAATGGTCAGTCCGCCCCTGCATCAGGGGATTTCAGTAAGGCAGGCAGACTGGCAGAAAACCAGGCAGTGGACTAAGGTAGACTGGTACAGTGGGCAGATGAGATGGCTGCTGGTAGCAGACTGTAGATCAGCAGGAACAGCAGGTAGGCAGGTACCGGTGACAGCAGGCAAAGTAGCAGTGTTAGGCAGGCCGGGCCATACACACACAGTGTGGATCAGGTACAGGAGCACAGACAGAAGCTTGGTCAGGGTCTGGAACTGATCAGTGAAGCAGAAGCCAATGGAGCAGACAGGAGCCAAGGTCATAGGACAAGCTGAGGTCAGCGCAGGCAGAGGGTAGACAAGACAAGTCGGGTCAGCAACTGGAATCAGGATACAGGATCACAGGGTCAAAGAATACACAGGAGGCTGAAGATAAAGCAGCACTGATCTTGAGCACTGGCACAGTTTAAATAGCCCATCTGGCTCCAACATCTGTCATGAGTGCATATGAGCATATGCGTATGAGTATGTGCCAAATTCCTGCGTGCACATGAAGGAACATGTATAGGTGTACCTCGGTTTACGAATTTAATGCGTTTTGTATTGTGAAAAATTTGTAAACCGAAATGCGGTTTCCCATAGGAATGCATTGAAAACCAATTAATCCATTCCGGAGGTCAGAAAAAAGTAAAAAAAAGTTGCTGTCACTATAGGTCAGTGCCGGTTTTTAAATGTAATTACTGGCTTTTTTTTTCTTCACTATAGTTCAGAGAATCAGCTGTCACTTTACCCCCAGCTAAAAGAAAGAAAGTTACCTTTTAGTGTATTCCCCCAAGTTAAAAGAAACAATGTTTCCTTTTAGTTTGTTTCCCAAGATAAAAGAAACAGGGAGGCACCAGGGAAAGTGAGAGCTAATTCTGTGAGCTATAATGAAGAAAAAAAGCTAGCAATTGCATTTAAAAATCGGCACTGGAACACACCTCGTTTTGTGAAAAAAATTTGGTAAAAATTTGTAAATCGAGGCATTATTTTCAATGGATTTTCATTCGTAAACCAAAAATTATGCTAACCAAGGCAATCGTAAACTGAGGCACACCTGTATTAGCCTGTGAAGGTGCACAGAAAACTGTCCAGAGGAGCCATATCATTTACTGGCATGCGCTTCCTGACATCCATTCAGTAATCCAGCAAACTTGCAAAATTTTTAGCAATTTATAGTTTTATCTTAAGCAGTTTTGTTAGTTCTGTCAAGTTTTTCTCTATAAACTACAGAACATCTCCTCCATGTTATAAAGAGTAGGAAAGAGAGAAATATGCTGCAGTCCTAACTCTCATCCAGGGCTGGACTGACAACTCATGGGGCCCCCGGGCAATAGGGGATCAAGGGGCCCCTGTGTCCTTGCCCAAACTCAAAAAAGCATATGAAAAATGTACCAGGGGCATCTCATGGGGCCCCCTACTGGCCCCGGGCCCTCGTCCGAGTTTCCAAATGGTCAGTCCGCCCCTGCTCTCATCCTATCCTGAGATAACAGTGCTGTTTCTCCAAAGATACAGCTCCAGGGCAGAAACTCAAATGTGAAAAATAAAATCTCCTATGCAACCACACAAAGTTACAAATGTTACCTTTTGAAATCACTACTGCTGCCACAATATTCTTCTAGTGTTCCACACACCACATGCCAATATTAGAATTCTCACAATGTATAAATGCTGTAGTAAAATATACAAACTTGTGCAAATAACACACTAAGAAAAAAATAAGAACAAAAATAAAAAAAAAAAGTCCTGTTTTTTTTTTTATTATCACAGTCCCAAATGCTTTTATATATATCAGTCTTGTGCTTCACATCAATCCTCCACACTCCTCCACCACAAACTGCTCACCTGATACTTTGACCTGTAGGAATTAGGTAATGATGGTTCTTCCCCTTTAACCACATGCCTATCGGGCACTTTTACCCCTTCCTGCCCAGACCAATTTTCAGCTTTCAGCGTTCTCACACTTTGAATGACAATTGTGTGGTCATGCAATACTGTACCCAAACTACATTTTTATCATTTTTTGAGACAAATAGAGCTTTTTTTTGGTGGTATTTTATCACCTCTGGGGTTTTTATTTTTGCTAACAAACTAAAAAAGACCAAAAATGTTGAAAAAGGGTTTTTCTTTGTTTCTGTTATAATGTTTTTTAAATAAGTAATTTTTTCTTCACTGATTGGCACTGATAGGCTGCACTGATGGGCACTGAAGAGAAGTCACTGATAGGCACTGTTAGGCAGCGCTGATGGGCACTGATAGGTGGCACTGATGGGTGGTGCTGATTAACTGATGGGCACTGATGGCCAGCACTGATGGGCATTATTGACCACACTGATGGGGCTACACTGATCCCCAGGACACTGATGATCAGTGCCCTGATGATCAGTGTAGATGTCCCCCTTCGAAATGCCGCTTACTGGTTCTTCTCTCCTCACGCGCTGTCAGCATTTCCTATTTACCCGGTGATTAGCTGTGATTAGACACATGGTAAAAGCGGCTGTGATTGGCCCATTCCATAGCCATGTGATCAGCTGTGTCCAAAGGACACAGCAATCACAGATCACATGCAGTGCACGCCCCGGGAGCCGTGCAGGGGACGTGGTTCTGGGAGGACGTCCATGGATGCCCTCCCAGAACTAGCCGACCATGCTGTAGCCATCTTTCAGATATAGTGCTGTTGGGAACAGGCTAAGGGGGTATTATAGCCTGGATTGATGTATAAACACAGATGGATCCATATAGTACTTCATATGCCTCATACAACTCGACTGTTATTTTAAGGTGTGCTCACTGGTGCTCAAAATAAAAAAAAAATAAACATAGTGTTTTCCATAATCACACAAACATGTATTAAACTTTCTTAAAAACACTCGCATGGCAATGTGCACTAATCTGATACACTGCAGAGAAAGAGCTTGCATTGTCCCCTTAAGGTTTGGATAGAAGCCTCACTTTTATTTTTTTAAAGTTTGCACTTTCCCTTTAATGTGTGAATGGAAACCGCATTCTATATTGTAAAGTTTGCACTGACCCCTTAAGGGAGTAGCATAATATCTGCTCACTTTATTTCCTGGGCTAGTATTCCTTCCACCCAACCTCCTGTTTGGCGCACTGGTACCACCAACTCCGTCCCTTATGCATTTGATCAGATCAGACCCTATACTATGTGATTAGTTGTAATCAATCAGAGCATAACAATTGTAAGCAAGCTATCATGAATGGCTTTCATTAAACTATTGCCTATAACAGTAATCATCACTGTTATAAGCAATAACAGTGTAAAAAAAATCCCTGATCCAACCCCTAGAGCAGTACAGTGTCAAGGTGGTGACATTGAACTACTCTGATGATAGTAAAAAATTAATAAAGAAAAAAAGAAAAATAATTATGTTTTAAACAAATTTGTTTTTACATACTGTCACCAGTCAGTATCCCTGATCACCCCACACCAGTCTGATGATGCTGTACTGCACTGCTGATAGTATGTAAAAAAAATTGTGAAGAAAATAATTATTTAATTTCTTAATAAATACCTTGGACTGCCTACTTTCTACTTTCCAAAAAGGAGTTATTTGGGAGTTTTTGAGATATATATACATGTATATATATATATATATATATATATATATATACCATAGTTTGTAGACGTATAACTTTCCTACAGACCAAATAATATACACTGATTTATGTTATTTTTACCAAAGAAATGTAGCAAACTACATTTTGGCCTGAATTTATGAAGAAAGATTATTTGTTTGCAAAATTCTATAGCAGAAACTAAGAATAATGTGTTTTTTTTTTTTAATTCTCTGTATTTTTTTATATAGCAAAAAAATAAAAAAACCCAGTGGTTATGAAAGTGTTACTAAACTCATGACCCTGCTTTCACTATATCTAGTCTCCCACAGTACACAAAACATGGAAATGCAATTATTTTAGTAAATATAAACTGCTAAATACCTTTTCTCGTCAGCAGTATATAGCATACTTGTGGCTTTTATCAGTGTCCAGCTGGGCACTGGTTAAAGCTTGTTGGAGGAGTTTTGTTTCTGCTCTAGGAGAATGCAGAACCCCTGTTCTCTATCTGGATGGTGCTTATTGGCCCTGTGCTGATCACATGCATTCTCCCAACATAAAAAAACCTTTCTAGCAATACACCCCAAACTGAGCATGTGGAGAGTGTCTCCACACGATATGTCTTATCAGGAGATAAGAGGGATGCACTGGAAAAGGGGGGATCAGAGAAGACAGGATCAAACAGCATTTGTACACAGTGCAGAGGATTAACCCCTTAGGTTCCATAGTGAGTATATCAAGCATGCTTTACTCCATATACAAACTGATTTTACTGTGGGTTTAGTAACACTTTAAATACCATAAAAAAAGCTCTATTTGCATAAACAAATTATGTAAATGTCATTTGGGTAGTGTGTTGCATGACCGAGCTATTGCCAGTTAAAGTTGCACAGTACAAAACATGGACTGGTCACGAAGGGGTAAAACCTTCCAGGAGGACAGGTGGTTAATTAATGTTTGTGTAATTGTGAAAAACACTATGATGGTTTATTTTTTTAATATGAGCACCAGGGCAGAAACTGTTTTACTAGCAGGATCACCGGGTAAAAATAAAAAAAAAGAGGCCTGAAAAGAGAAATCAAATGGTCCAGTACATCTAAGGACTGGTAAACTGCAGTTTATTCAGTTTTTATTTTGGGGTTTTAGATTCGGTTTAAGGCATTTATTTAATTTTCACATAACAAAAATAGCTTAGACACAGGATAATAGGATTTCTTGTGTGTATAGCAACTCAGCAAGTTTTTACTCCAGCTACCATCACACAAATATTATCAATATTCTGTCTGTTGTAACTAAAAACTCTGCTGTATTTTGTAACTACTGATTGGTTATCACTGACCATGGTTTATATGGATTTATCCTGCATTATAAGGCTGACCTTAGCAAACTTGGATAATAGCGGAAAATATAACTTTACACCTAGCTTGAAAGGTGACTTCGACTTTTAGCTGCACTATCACCTACAAATGTATTGATTCTAATCTGCACAGTAAATGAATTTGACTGTAAACACACAGAACTTTATGAAATACTTTGGATAAAAACTGTTAGGATTCTTGGTCTTTGATATACAGTGGGGATCAAAAGTTTGGGCACCCCAGCTAAAAATTTGTATTAATGTGCATAAAGAAGCCAAGGAAAGATGAAAAAATCTCCAAAAGGCATCAAATTACAGATTAGACATTCTTATAATATGTCAACAAAAGTTAGATTTTATTTCCATCATTTACACTTTCAAAATAACAGAAAACAAAAAAATGGCGTCTGCAAAAGTTTGGGCACCCTGCAGAGTTAATATCTTGTACTGCCCCCTTTGGCAAGTATCACAGCTTGTAAACGCTTTTTGTAGCCAGCCAAGAGTCTTTCAATTCTTGTTTGAGGTATCTTTGCCCATTCTTCCTTACAAAAGTCTTCCAGTTCTTTGAGATTTCTGGGCTGTCTGTCACGCACTGCTCTTTTAAGGTCTATCCATAGATTTTCAATTATGTTGAGGTCAGGAGATTGTGAAGGCCATGGCAAAACCTTCAGTTTACGCCTCTTGATGTAATCCCCCGTGGATTTCGAGGTGTGTTTAGGATCATTATCCATTTGTAGAAGCCATCCTCTCTTTAACTTCAGCTTTTTCACAGATGGCATCAAGTTACCATCCAAAATTTGCTGAAATTTTATTGAATCCATTTTTCCTTCTACTCGTGAGATGTTCCCTGTGCCACTGGCTGCAACACAACCCCAAAGTGTAAATGATGGAAATAAAATCTAACTTTTGTTGACATATTATAAGAATGTCTAATCTGTATTTTGATGCCTTTTGGAGATTTATCCATCTTTCCTTCTTTATGCACATTAATACAAATTTTTAGCTGGGGTGCCAAAACTTTTGATCCCCACTGTAAATGTAGTGTTTTCAAGAAGTTATTATTCCTATAATCATGTCAGCAGTCTTTCCCATGATTGTGATTCCTACTGAACCAGACTGAGAGACCATTTAAAGGCTCAGGAACCCTTTGCAGGTGTTATGGCTTAATTAGCTGATTCGAGTGGGACACTTTGAGCCTAGAATATTGCACCTTTTCACAATATTCTAATTTTCTGATATTGTGGATTTGGGGTTTTCATGAGCTGTAAGCCATAACCATCACAATTATGACAAATCATGGCTTGAACTATCTTGCTTTGCATGTAATGAGTCTATCTCATATATTAGTTTCACCTTTTAAGTTGCATTACTGAAATAAATGAACTTTTGCACGATATTCTAATTTTTCGAGTTTCACCTGTATATGAGAATCTACCATAAAGCTATGAATAAATCCTTCTATTCTACTACACCACCACGTAATTGAATGAAGATATCACAAGTGTAAGCATAAACTCCACTTCAGTAACACCACATGCTGCAAAGCAGAACCACCCCCAATCCAGTGACACTCACTAGATGTCATGGCGTATCTCTCAATGATAAGCAACAGAACTTGTGGTGAGTATCATTCACGATCAAGACTAGAGATGAGCGAATCGAACCAGGAGAAGTGGAATTCGTTTCGAATTTCAGGAAAAATTCGATTCGCGTCGAATCCGAATATTTGCATAATTCGAGTGCGCGAATCGGATTTTTCCCGATCAGCCGGCAAAAGTGTCCCTGCAGAGAGCTCCGCTATTTCTGACAGTTCTCTGACAGTTCCTTCACATGTACAGCGGTTGAAACATTGTATCTATTTGTTTCCATTTAGGATACAGATGTTTTTATTCGGAAATAGATAGATACAATGTTTCAACCGCTGTACATGTGAAGGAACTGTCAGAGAACTGTCAGAAATAGCGGAGCTCTCTGCAGATACACTTTTTGCTGTACTGGAATACTTCTTCTTTTCATTCTTCTTTTCATTCTTCTCATTCTTCTTTTCATTCTTCTTTTCATTCTTCTTCTCATTCTTCTTTTCATTCTTCTTCTTCTTTTCATTCTTCTTTTCATTCTTCTCATTCTTCTTTTCTTCTTCATGAAAAGAAGAATGAGAAGAAGAATGAAAAGAAGAATGAAAAGAAGAATGAAAAGAAGAAGAAGAATGAAAAGAAGAATGAGAAGAAGAATGAAAAGAAGAATGAGAAGAAGAATGAGAAGAATGAAAAGAAGAATGAGAAGAATGAAAAGAAGAATGAAAAGAAGAAGAAGAAGAATGAAAAGAAGAAGAAGAATGAAAAGAAGAATGAAAAGAAGAAGAAGAAGAATCTTTTCATTCTTCTCATTCTTCTTTTCATTCTTCTTTTCATTCTTCTTCTTCTTCTTTTCATTCTTCTTCTTCTTTTCATTCTTCTTTTCATTCTTCTTCTTCTTCTTTTCATTCTTCTTCTTCTTTTCATTCTTCTTTTCATTCTTCCTCTTCTTCTTTTCATTCTTCTTCTTCTTCTTTTCATTATTCTTCTTCTTTTCATTCTTCTTCTTTTCATTCTTCTTCTTCTTTTCATTCTTCTTTTCATTCTTCTTCTTCTTTTCATTCTTCTTCTTCTTCTTTTCATTCTTCTTTTCATTCTTCTCATTCTTCTTTTCATTCTTCTTTTCATTCTTCTTCTCATTCTTCTTTTCATTCTTCTTTTCATTCTTCTCATTCTTCTTTTCTTCTTCATGAAAAGAAGAATGAGAAGAAGAATGAAAAGAAGAATGAAAAGAAGAAGAAGAATGAAAAGAAGAATGAGAAGAAGAATGAAAAGAAGAATGAAAAGAAGAATGAAAAGAAGAAGAAGAATGAAAAGAAGAATGAAAAGAAGAATGAGAAGAAGAATGAGAAGAATGAAAAGAAGAATGAGAAGAATGAAAAGAAGAATGAAAAGAAGAAGAAGAATGAAAAGAAGAAGAAGAATGAAAAGAAGAATGAAAAGAAGAAGAATCTTTTCATTCTTCTCATTCTTCTTTTCATTCTTCTTTTCATTCTTCTTCTTCTTCTTTTCATTCTTCTTTTCATTCTTCTTCTTCTTCTTTTCATTCTTCTTCTTCTTTTCATTCTTCTTTTCATTCTTCTTCTTTTCATTCTCTTCTTCTTCTTTTAATTCTTCTTCTTCTTTTCATTCTTCTTCTTCTTTTCATTCTTCTTTTCATTCTTCTCATTCTTCTTTTCATTCTTCTCATTCTTCTTTTCATTCTTCTTTTCATTCTTCTTCTCATTCTTCTTTTCATTCTTCTTCTTCTTCTTTTCATTCTTCTTTTCTTCTTCATGAAAAGAAGAATGAGAAGAAGAATGAAAAGAAGAATGAAAAGAAGAATGAGAAGAATGAAAAGAAGAGGAATGAAAAGAAGAATGAGAAGAAGAATGAAAAGAAGAATGAGAAGAAGAATGAGAAGAATGAAAAGAATAATGAAAAGAAGAATGAAAAGAAGAAGAAGAAGAATGAAAAGAAGAAGAAGAATGAATGAAAAGAAGAATGAAAAGAAGAAGAATGAAAAGAAGAATGAGAAGAAGAATGAAAAGAAGAATGAAAAGAAGAATGAAAAGAATGAAAAGAAGAATGAAAAGAAGAAGAAGAATGAAAAGAAGAATGAGAAGAAGAATGAAAAGAAGAATGAGAAGAAGAATGAGAAGAATGAAAAGAAGAATGAGAAGAATGAAAAGAAGAATGAAAAGAAGAATGAAAAGAAGAAGAAGAAGAATGAAAAGAAGAATGAAAAGAAGAATGAAAAGAAGAAGAAGAAGAATCTTTTCATTCTTCTCATTCTTCTTTTCATTCTTCTTCTTCTTTTCATTCTTCTTCTTCTTTTCATTCTTCTTTTCATCCTACTTCTTCTTCTTCTTCATCCTCATCCTCATCCTCTTCTTCTTCTTCTGAGGATGAGGATGAAGAGGAAGAAGAAGAAGTAGGATGAAAATAAGAAGAATTCCAAGCCGGCAAAAAGTGTATCTGCAGAGCTCCTCTATTCTGCAGATACACTTAGAGGAGCTCTGCAGATACACTTTTTGCCGGTTTGGAATTCTTCTTATTTTCATCCTACTTCTTCTTCTTCTTCTTCTTCTTCTTCATCCTCATCCTCATCCTCGGAAGAAGAAGAAGAGGATGAGGATGAAGAAGAAGAAGTAGGATGAAAATAAGAAGAATTCCAAGCCGGCAAAAAGTGTATCTGCAGAGCTCCTCTATTTCTGACAGTTCTCTGACATAGAACTGTCAGAAATAGAGGAGCTCTGCAGATACACTTTTTGCCAGCTTGGAATTCTTCTTATTTTCATCCTACTTCTTCTTCTTCTTCTTCATCATCCTCATCCTCTTCTTCTTCTTCTGAGGATGAGGATGAAGAAGAAGAAGAAGTAGGATGAAAATAAGAAGCATTCCAAGCCGGCAAAAAGTGTATCTGCAGAGCTCCTCTAAGTGTATCTGCAGAATAGAGGAGCTCTGCAGATACACTTTTTGCCGGTTTGGAATTCTTCTTATTTTCATCCTACTTCTTCTTCTTCTTCTTCTTCTTCATCCTCATCCTTGGAAGAAGAAGAAGAGGATGAGGATGAAGAAGAAGAAGAAGTAGGATGAAAATAAGAAGAATTCCAAGCCGGCAAAAAGTGTATCTGCAGAGCTCCTCTATTTCTGACAGTTCTCTGACATAGAACTGTCAGAAATAGAGGAGCTCTGCAGATACACTTTTTGCCGGCTTGGAATTCTTCTTATTTTCATCCTACTTCTTCTTCTTCTTCTTCTTCATCCTCATCCTCATCCTCTTCTTCTTCTTCTGAGGATGAGGATGAGGATGAAGAAGAAGAAGAAGAAGTAGGATGAAAATAAGAAGCATTCCAAGCCGGCAAAAAGTGTATCTGCAGAGCTCCTCTAAGTGTATCTGCAGAATAGAGGAGCTCTGCAGATACACTTTTTGCCGGCTTGGAATTCTTCTTATTTTCATCCTACTTCTTCTTCTTCTTCTTCATCCTCATCCTCATCCTCAGAAGAAGAAGAAGAGGATGAGGATGAGGATGAAGAAGAAGAAGAAGAAGTAGGATGAAAATAAGAATTCCAAGCCGGCAAAAAGTGTATCTGCAGAGCTCCGCTAAGTGTATCTGCAGAGCTCCGCTATTTCTGACAGTTCTCTGACATTCACTCCATACAGCGGTTGAAACATTGTATCTATTTGTTTCCATTTATGGAAACAAATAGATACAATGTTTCAACCGCTGTATGGAGTGAATGTCAGAGAACTGTCAGAAATAGGCTATTTCTGACAGTTCTCTGACATTCAATACTCCATACAGCGGTTGAGGAGTGAATGTCAGAGAACTGTCAGAAATAGCCTATTTCTGACAGTTCTCTGACATTCACTCCATACAGCGGTTGAAACATTGTATCTATTTGTTTCCATTTATGGTAACAAATAGATACAATGTTTCAACCGCTGTATGGAGTGAATGTCAGAGAACTGTCAGAAATAGGCTATTTCTGACAGTTCTCTGACATTCAATACTCCATACAGCGGTTGAGGAGTGAATGTCAGAGAACTGTCAGAAATAGCGGAGCTCTGCAGATACACTTAGCGGAGCTCTGCAGATACACTTTTTGCCGGCTTGGAATTCTTCTTATTTTCATCCTACTTCTTCTTCTTCTTCTTCTTCTTCATCCTCATCCTCTTCTTCTTCTTCTGAGGATGAGGATGAGGATGAAGAAGAAGAAGAAGTAGGATGAAAATAAGAAGAATTCCAAGCCGGCAAAAAGTGTATCTGCAGAGCTCCTCTAAGTGTATCTGCAGAATAGAGGAGCTCTGCAGATACACTTTTTGCCGGCTTGGAATTCTTCTTATTTTCATCCTACTTCTTCTTCTTCTTCTTCTTTCTCTTCATCCTCATCCTCATCCTCTTCTTCTTCTTCTGAGGATGAGTATGAGGATGAAGAAGAAGAAGAAGAAGAAGTAGGATGAAAATAAGAAGAATTCCAAGCCGGCAAAAAGTGTATCTGCAGAGCTCCGCTAAGTGTATCTGCAGAGCTCCGCTAAGTGTATCTGCAGAGCTCAGCGGTTGAAACATTGTATCTATTTGTTTCCATTTATGGAAACAAATAGATACAATGTTTCAACCGCTGTATGGAGTGAATGTCAGAGAACTGTCTGAAATAGGCTAGTTCTGACAGTTCTCTGACATTCAATACTCCATACAGCGGTTGAGGAGTGAATGTCAGAGAACTGTCAGAAATAGCCTATTTCTGACAGTTCTCTGACATTCACTCCATACAGCGGTTGAAACATTGTATCTATTTGTTTCCATTTATGGAAACAAATAGATACAATGTTTCAACCGCTGTATGGAGTGAATGTCAGAGAACTGTCAGAAATAGCGGAGCTCTGCAGATACACTTAGCGGAGCTCTGCAGATACACTTTTTGCCGGCTTGGAATTCTTCTTATTTTCATCCTACTTCTTCTTCTTCTTCTTCATCCTCATCCTCATCCTCTTCTTCTTCTGAGGATGAGGATGAGGATGAAGAAGAAGAAGAAGAAGTAGGATGAAAATAAGAAGAATTCCAAGCCGGCAAAAAGTGTATCTGCAGAGCTCCTCTAAGTGTATCTGCGGAATAGAGGAGCTCTGCAGATACACTTTTTGCCGGCTTGGAATTCTTCTTATTTTCATCCTACTTCTTCTTCTTCTTCTTCTTCCTCTTCATCCTCATCCTCATCCTCTTCTTCTTCTTCTGAGGATGAGGATGAGGATGAAGAAGAAGAAGAAGAAGAAGAAGTAGGATGAAAATAAGAAGAATTCCAAGCCGGAAAAAAGTGTATCTGCAGAGCTCCGCTAAGTGTATCTGCAGAGCTCCGCTAAGTGTATCTGCAGAGCTCCGCTAAGAAATAGCGGAGCTCTGCAGATACACTTTTTGCCGGCTTGGAATTCTCCTTCTTCTCATCCTTCTTCTTCTTCTCATCCTTCTTCTTCTTCTCATCCTTCTCCTTCTTCTCATCCTTCTTCTTCTTCTCATCCTTCTTCTTCTTCTCATCCTTTTCCTTCTTCTCATCCTTCTTCTTCTTCTCATCCTTCTTCTTCTTCTCATCCTTCTCCTTCTTCTCATCCTTCTTCTTCTTCTCATCCTTCTTCTTCTTCTCATCCTTCTTCTTCTTCTCATCCTTCTCTTTCTTCTCATCCTTCTTCTTCTTCTCATCCCTCTTCTTCTCATCCTTCTCCTTCTTCTCGTCCTTCTTCTCATCCTTCTCCTTCTTCTCATCCTTCTTCTCATCCTTCTCCTTCTTCTCATCCTTCTCCTTCTTCTCATCCTTCTCCTTCTCCTTCTTCTCATCCTTCTCCTTCTTCTCATCCTTCTCCTTCTCCTTCTTCTCATCCTTCTCCTTCTCCTTCTTCTCATCCTTCTCCTTCTCCTTCTTCTCATTCTTCTCATTCTTCTCATCCTTCTCCTTCTCCTTCTTCTCATCCTTCTCCTTCTTCTCATCCTTCTCCTTCTTCTCATCCTTCTCCTTCTCCTTCTTCTCATCCTTCTCCTTCTCCTTCTTCTCATCCTTCTCCTTCTCCTTCTCCTTCCTCATCTCCAAGGGCATTTAAATTAAAGGTACAGTGTTCTGCACTAATTTAAAGGCTCTCTGAAGCCTAGAAACCCTTTTTATAAGTTAAATTCGTAGCGAATAAATTTGCATCGAATCAAATTTCTTCCTCAAATTCGGCGAATCAGCCGAATCGAATTTTTGAATAATTCGCTCATCTCTAATCAAGACTCTTACTCCTCAATAACTGTGCCCATTGGCAGTCAAATGCTCATATAATGGTAGGAAATCCTTTAGACCAGGGGTCCCCAAACTATGGCTCTCCAGGTGTTGAGGAACTGTAAGTCCCATGAGACCTTGCAAGACACTGACAGCCACAGGCAAGACTCCCAGAGGCAGAGGCATGATGGGAGTTGTAGTATTTCAATAGCTGGAGGACCATAGTTTGGAGACCCCTGCTCTATACTGATAACTCCCCCACAGAGAGGGAAATAAAGGAAAGGCAACAGCGTAATACCTCTAAAAAACATTTATTATAAAAACCAGTAATGTACTCACAAAATAACAGTAAATGCACGCCCAACAGCCATAATACCATCATGTAGTACATTGTATCGCTTAAATAGCGTCTCACCTGACCATCCTTGCTGACTGTGGTACATCACTTCTGATAGGGGATGTGAGGTGGATGCTGGTAAACAATCTATACAAAGTATACAGGCGAGCGTTGTGAAAATAATAAAGCAGCTAGCGCCCAAGGTATAGCTAACAATCCCTACAAGCATAGGTATAAAAATGAATGGGCATACCCCTGAGGATGTGCATTCACACGAAATGTGATGGATGGAGCCTAGATTGCTGACATCACGCCGCTGCTGCCGAAGGACAGAGAGGCAGCCATTTTGATATCTGTAATTTAGATTTTACTACTCCACATGGATTTTATACTTTGCTTTGGAAATATAACACAATTACTACACTGTATACAAATTTCTGGCTCTTGTGGTTGAGCTATCTTCCCTAGGACAAGGGTCCCTTCTTCCACCTACGCCTTGATGGAGCAGTATGGTTAACCCCCTGGATGCCTCTTCACCTCCAGATGTGACATACTATATGCCTGATATCATATACCTTCTGGTGAGTGTACATCCGTCCAACGTGGTTGCTTCCCCTGTGTGATTGATCGCATGTTCACACCCTGCACTTTGCAATATTGCACTTTATCAACATAAGGACATTATTTGAACGAGTTGCTGGATGGAATTTTGATTACATTATTGCACATATCTGATAAGTGCAACCACAAACATTATTATTGATTTATTTTATTGCACTTCAGTACACGGAATATCACAACTATTCACGGACTTTACTTCTTGCTGATTTCCTATTTTTTATATGCGCAAGTTTTATTTACATTTATATGCTGCACTTGACTGTTCCACTTAATATATAAGGTTGTAAACAATCGTCGTGTGGCCGCCCAACCCTTACCAGTTTCTTCACCTGCCTTTATAAAAGGGTTGGTCACGCGGCACAACATAATTGCTTAAATAGTCTCCTACTACCTGTCTTTAACCCCATAACCTCTGGTCTATGTCAGAAGGTATGACTCAAAAGAACTCCATCTTATGGCCAATAACCATACTGATCCTACCTAAACCTACACACATTAATCACAATCAGTTTATATCATAACATAATGATACAGCATTGCTACATACATCAAGTAAATCTTTTTCTGAAGGAATTGTTCTGTTGTTTGTGAATGAGGGGCAAAGGAAAGTGAGAAAGCAAACACATCTTTTTTCAACAGCAATTGTTTTTTTTCTTGTGCAACTCACATGTATGTAATATGCTATAGAAATAAAGAGGAAATGAAAAGAAAAACAATCCAGCTGATCAAAAGTGACATTTCACACACAAACCAAAAAGAATAAAAATGACAATGAAGCAGAGAACAAGAAATGTTGTTAATTTAATTGGTGCTTAACATCTGCAGGTAGAGAGGACCACGCATTCAGTAATAAACAGAAAGTGAAATGAAAAGCTGGTGTAGTTGATTTCTTCCTGGCAGTTTATTAAATGAATACAGCTCTGCAATTTCAACAAGTAATATATCTCTTTTCTTTGTAGCTGATATACAGTTGTATATAAGACTTGAATCTTCATAAAGGTTGAGTGCATTCATGTTTTGTACAGTTTGGTGGAAATAATTTTATAAGAAGCACTTGTCTAGTAGTATATGTGGATAATTGCAATATGGAATAGACTGTTCATGACCAGAGCTTGAAGTACAAAAAAGATTATTATTTTTGGAGTAACTGCATTGGAGCAATCAACTTGTTTGTTTGTTATGGTTTTGCTAGTCAGAAAATCCAGCTTCTAAAGTGGGGGTCAGCAAACAGTAGATCATGATCTACCAGTACAGTAAATTGCGGTCAGGCCTTGCTGACCCACCATCCCAGAGCATCAAACAGAGTGAAATGCAGAGGGACTACTTGTAAAGTTGGAGCTGTAGTAGGGATCCAGAGCCACATAAGCTGATGCCTCCTTTGTGCCGGTACCTATGCCCTGTCATGGTTAGTGGGTGTAGCACCTGCCAAGCATGACACAACAAGTGAATGAGGCCACTCTGCAAGTGCCCTGCAGTACAGCAAACAAGGGGTTAAATCAGGCAGCATTTGTGTTGCCTTCTCCCCACCTGTTTTAACCCCTTGAGCTCCACAGAAGCATGCAGTTATGGGGCATTTGCAGAGTGGTCCAAATTACTTGAATGCATCTCGGTTGACAGGCAATAGCACCCACCAAAAGCAACAGGGGGTGTAATTCCTGCTGCTGCTGCATGTGTACACCTCTGGCTGGTGCCTCAGAAGCTAAAAGGGAAAGGGGTTGGGGTGGTAACACTATGACAGAATTGCATGGTTTTACCCCCCCCCAACTTTATATGTGAACGAGCCCTAAGAATGCTGATGCCGAATGCAACTAAGGGCTCATTCACAAGTGCAGTAGGCACTTCTGCTCCTCTGAAAAGTGATCTGAGTGTGCTTGACAGGTGGTAAATAGGCGATATGTTGCCTCCTCACCACCTGATTTAAACCCATGATTATAGTGCAATGCATGCGATAGTGACACGGTAGTATGACATTTTGAAGTTTAAATTAGGTGTGAGGAGGCAACACTGTGCCTGGTGATCTTTGACTTCCATGTTGTTCAGGTAGATCTCCACCTCTTTAAGGTTGCCAACCCCTGTTCTAATGTGTTAGTACATGTTATCCTTGTTGGTATTAGCATCTCTGTTATTATCTCATTGCCACTAATGATGAGAGAACTGAACAAAGTTCAGTTTATGGGTAGTCATTGAACATTTAAAAAAGAATCCACAAACTCAAACATAGTGCTCAAACACTACTGAAGTCTAAGAGTGCTGAGTCCTGAAATTTATACAACATGTTTGCAATCTTTTGATAAAAAAGAGCATGGGTAGCTGAGCACTCCCATGAGGGATATTGCAAGTATTTTTTTTTAAATTCGACAGGGATTGGGTTTTTAATATGGCTTAAAAGGCAACTTAAAACTACCTGAATCCTTTAAAATAACATGCTTTGGAAATGCCTTAAACCTGTATGAGAAGTAATGCACCAGTAGGAAGTACTCCAACAAAAGTGACTTAAAAAAAAAAATATTAAAAAGACAGTTTTGTAAACAAAGTGGTGTAGAATCCTGGGCAAAGTTACTGACCACATAAGATCATGACCATATTTGGTTAATGACATCACCTATGTTCCCCGGTACTGCTGTTTATATTTTAGCAGCCTCCCAGAAACTGACATTTGCAATGTGAGTTTGGTTTATCGTGGTCATCTTGTATCAGGGCACAGTTTGTCATGAGCTAAATTGCTGAATGATGTGATTGATATTGGATTTACATTGTGGGACTTTAAAAAAAAATACAAATTTTTTTAGTGATATGTGTGTTCTATTTACCTTTTACATTTACATGAGTAGCAAGGAGTTTGATGTAGGGGGGCTGGATATCAGGGGACCCATTCATTTAAAGGGGCCAAAGTCCTGCACCTGTTCTCTGTTCAGAAATTGCACATTGATCACAAAGGCTTTCTAGCTGTGGTGTAAACCTGTATGCTATTTCCATAATCATTGTCATTGTCCAAAAAAAGACACGTTTTAAGATGTTAAATGTATCCTTAATCTCTCTGAAATTGTGGTCTGTTTAAACAGGCTTTCTAGCTGTTAAGCAAACCTGTGTGCTATTTACATGGTCAAGGTCTTAAAAAAACACCCTTTTTTGGATGCTAAAGGCTTGCTGAATAGCTCATAAATTGTAACCTGTCCGAAAAAAAGCTTTCTAACTGTGGAGCATACCTGTATTCTATTTTCATCATCAATGTCCATTTTTTTTTTTACATTTATGGATGATAAATGCCTGCTCTATCTGTCAGAAATGGTGGTCTGCTCAAAGAGGCTTTTTAACTGAAGTGCAAAAATGTATGCACCAAAAATGGCAGGGGGAAGCAGAGTTGTCATTTGGTACCAACCGATGGTAGCTTTTGGGTGTGGACGGGTGGCGGTTTTTTTTTTTTCATCCCGGTCAGTGGCCATCGTATATTGTGACTAACATGGACCTACATCGCTGGACAATGGAACTGATGATGAATGTACAACAGGGACTTTTTTTTTTTTCAAGAAAAAAAGACATGTCAGAAACTGTGATGTGTTTTTATTTACATTTGAATTTTTTGGTTGAATGAGTAGGGGTACTATGTACCCTTTATACATTCACATGGGGTTGAGGATCTGGGGAAGTCTTCTAGATTTTTGTAAGCCCCTCACCTGCAGATCCCCACATCCACCGGGCCAGGATAGTAGGGACATGGGAACAAAGTGCTTTGCCAGGGGAGTCTGATATGGATTTTGAGGGAGAATCCACACAATTTTTTATAATTCATTTTTGACTTAAGGGCCTGGAATGGTATGAGGAATTCCCTGGCTGACAGAAGGGATGAGTCATTGGTTGTTAGTACGCCGGCAGGGGCCATTTGCCGCATGCCCACAGTACATTTTCTGTGGACAGGCAACAGCTGCAGGTTAAGCAACGTACTGGTACATCTCTCAGCATATGCGCACTAGCGGTGGACACAGCAGATCACAGTGCTTGGTACCCAGCTGCTATGAGCCAATCATAGCAATCATATGATTACATGTAAGCAAAACTGTCATAAACAGCTTTCATTCATAACAGCTTTCTTGCTATTGTAATGCTGTGACTGGCCCACAGCAATCACATGGTACCTGTCACCCTGTACCATGTGATTAGCTGCAGCCAATCACAGAATCACAATAATAAGCAAGCTGTCATAAATGAAAGCCATTCATGACAGTTAAAACCATTGCTTATAATAGGGATCATTACTGTTATAAGCAATAACAGTGTAAAAAAAATCACTCCCCAGAGTAGTACAGTGTTACTATGGTGACACTGAACTTCTCTGATGACAGTATGTAAAAAAAAGTTTTTAAAAGGTTTAAAAACATTTTTTTAACATACTGTCACCAGTATGTGTCCCTTCTCACCACCACACCAGTCATATGATGATGCTATACTGCACTAGTGACAGTATGTAAAAAATGAAGTGAAAAAAATTATTACATTTCTTCGTTTTCCAAAAAATTGTGACATAAACATTACAACTTCAGAAAGTTTGCCATGCCTTTTACTAAATACCTTGGACTGTCTACTTTCCAAAGAGGGGTCATTTGTGGGGTATTTGTACTGTCCTGACAGAAATGAGATAGGCCATCAGTACATCAGGATTGATCAATTTTCAAAGTATATACCATAGATTGTAGATTCTATAACGTTTACACAGACTAAACAATAAACACTGATTTTTGTTGTAAAAGAAAGATTATTTGCTTGTAAAATTATATAACAGAAACAAAAAAAGTATGTGTTTTTTTTTTTTTGATTTTCAGTCTTTTTTATTGTTTATACAGCAAAAAATAAACAACCCAGTGGTGAATAAATACCACCAAAAGAAAGCTCTATTTCTGTGAATAAAATATGCTATAAATTTCATTTAGGCACATTGTCGCATGACCAAGCAATTGCCAATAGCACAGTGTTGAAGAGCAAAAAATGTCCTTATTATGAAGGGAGCAAAACCTTCTAGAGGTCAATTGGTTAAGACAATGAATAATGTAAAAGTTACCTTAAGTAAATGGTCACACCTGCAATTTATGTGATGCCAGAATATGGTGAAACTGACACTATCCCCGAGAGTTGTAACATTTTGTGATTGCATGTACTTTGAGGTATCCCTCAAACATGCTATTAAACAGAATTGTAAATTTTATTGTTGCCCTTTCAGCCACTGTAAAATGGCTTTTCATTGTTGAATGATCATTTTTTAATTCTTTATTCTTTGGTTCCTGTGCCCCAGGTCAGTGCATGCCCCCTGTTCCTTTATTGCCAGTTGCTGGACTTTTTCCTTAGAAAGTGTCCATTACTGAAAATTAACAATTGGCTTCTATTGATTTCAGTAGGGTTCAGATTCCAGGTCTGAACTTTAATAACATTTGCTGAACCGAGCCCAAATACATTTGGCTCTTCACTAAATATTTTCACTAAGTCACAGGAACAAAGAAACACTGACTGACATGAATGATGAACAAATTGCACACAGTCTATGCTAAAATGCTGATGAACCAGGCAATGATTATTTAACCCTTTCATTTCCTGGGCTATTTTTTCCCCACAAAAGATAGAATGCTATTTTTTACAAGAAAAATGGGAGGAATTTTACATCATTTTTTGGTAATATGGTTCCTTTCCTGCACCTATATCTTGAAAGCTTTTGTGATAGTTGAAACACATTCGACAGGTAGTTCTTATTTGCACCGCTTGTAGAATGTGTCGCTATTGCTATAACAAATTCAAAAAGAATTATCAACAGTTCCTAGATTAGGAAACTGGTGCTAAGACTCTGTGTAAACAGAGTGTAGAAACAAGCCAGGATGTGTTACCTCGCACTGTAATCTGCTTCTCACTGTTCTCACTGCTGTGCACCCGATCTCTGTTCTCTGATCACCCAGACTCTTCTCCCTGCTGCTTTCTTTCCCTGTGGCTCACTCTACACTTGCCTGCCAGCTGTCAGAGTCCTAAGCTTCTTGGTTGCTAGGATGATGGCAAACGCCATTAACCAAATATGGCAATGGTAACTTTAGTAAATAATGTTAGCCAACATCCCAGCACCTTTGTTCCCAGGCATCAGCTGAACGGGGTCTGGAATACTATTCGTAATTTGTTGCTAGGCTGCAGTGTGCCAACTAAGGACTGAACATGCACTGAGGACAGAATGTCCATGGCATAGACATTCCAGCCCCAGTGCTGCCCCCTCCCACTCACCATGGCACACATTCATGCACCTGTTTCCAATGAGTACAACCCCAATTCCAAAAAAGTTGGGATGCTGTTTAAAATCTACATAAAAACAGAATGCGATCATTTGCAAATCTCATAAACCAATATTTTATTCACAATAGAAAACGTAAAAAAATGGTTAAACTGAGAAAATGTACCATTTTAGGAAAAAAATTAGGTAATTTTGAAATTCATGGCAGCAGCATGTCTCAAAAAAAGTTTGGACAGGGCAAGAAAAAGCTGGCAAAGTAAGTGATATTAACAAGGAAAAGCTGGAAGAACATTTTGCAACTAATTAGGTTAATTGGCAACAGGTCAGTAACATTACTGGGTATAAAAAGAGCATCCTAAAGAGTCAGAGTGTCTCTGAAGTAAAGATGAGCAAAGGTTCACCAATTTGTGAAGATCTAAAAATTGTTGAACAATTTCAAAATAATGTTCCTCAGTGTAAAACTGCAAAAATGTACATATATCAACATCTACAGTACAAACTATCATCAAAAGATTCCAGGAATCTGGAGAAAGCTCTGTGTGCAAGGGAAAAGGCTGAAATGCAATATTGGATGCCTAAGATCATCGGGACCCCAGATGGCACTGCATTAAATACAGGCATGATTATGTGATGGATATCACTGCATGGGCTCAGAAATACTTCCAAAAATCACTGTCTGTAAACACAGTGCACCGTGCTACCCAATAATGCAAGGTAAAGGTCTATCATGCAAAGAAGATTTCATATCTAAACATGATCCAGAAATGCCACTGTTTTCTCTGGGCCGAAGCTCATTTAAAATGTTCTGGACCACAGTGGAAAACTGTGGTCAGACCAGATGAAATGTAACATTCTTTTTGGCTATGGGCCCAATGTCCTCCAGACTAAAGGTGAGAGAGGAGTTATTGTCAGTGGTCAGTTCAAAAGCCTACATCTCTGATAGTATGGGGGTGTATTAGTGTGTATGAAATGGACAGCTTGCACATCTGGAAAGGCATCATCAATGCTACAAGATATATCCATGTTTTAGAGCAGCGTATGTTCCCATCCAGGAGATGTCTTTTTCAGGGAAGGCTTTGCATATTTCAGCAGGACAATGCTAAACCATATACTGCATCTATAACAACAGCTTAAATGACCTGCCTGCAGTCCAGATCTTTCACTAATTGAAAATAGTTGGCACATGTGACAAACCCAACCAGGCCAGGGGCTTAGGGGCTTTTGGAGGGAACTAGGGGCTAGCCTTCTACCCACTAACTATGACCCATGGAAAGAGCAGATCATTCTCTAATGATGGATAACAACATGATCAGCGCTGCAAGCGAGGCTTGGATTAATTCTCTGGGTAAAGACAATACAGCTTCCCTTCTGGAGTGGATGTAAAGGTGTAATATTAATCATATACAGGTTAATGGTCAGAGAAAATATGGGGCCCTTCTGCAGACTGGGTTGGAGAAACTCCTCCACTTGGGAAATAAATATTTATTAACAATCTCCCTCAAGAAATCTATGAAGATTTCCAGACTGTTTGGAAATTGTATGGGTTTTGTCTTATGATAACTTTTCTAATGGACAGATTATACAAGTGAAAGGCAAACACCTGAAAGACAGCACTTGTAATGGACTTTGTATATCCAGGGCTTGTTGCCAGACTGTCTGGGGTGAACTCCCTAGCTTGTCTGGGTGCTTGGCGGTTGATTGAAAGTGAGGAAGTAGTCCTCTGATGGAATTACCCAATCGAGGTGACTAGCAGTCCATCACAGCGCATCTTGAAACATAAAATACAACAGAGAGAACCCATAACTCTTAAGTAGCTAGAATCCTATATCAGGCAAAAATGGGTCTCCTCAGTCTCCAGATGTTTACAGTGTTGTTAACCACTTCCCGTCCTCCCTATAGCAGAAATACTGCTACAGGGTGGCACGGGTAAGCAAAATCATGTATATAAACGTGATTTTGAATTCCCGGGTAGGGGGTGCGCACGAGGCGTGCGTGCCCTACCTGCGCTGCCATTCGCGGCCGCGGCTGTAACACACAAGGATCTCTGATGGGGAGGAGAACTGTTTGTAAACAAAACAGTTCTCCTACTTGTCAGCTAGTGCACACTGCTTTCATGGCTGTATACAGCACAGCCATACAAAGCAGTGTGCTTACAGTGAAACACAAACACACAGCCCCATAGTAAAACACACCCAGCACACAGTTAATCCTTTGATTGCCCCTCATGTTAACCCCTTCCTGCCTAGTGCCATTAGTACAGTGTCAGTGTTTTTTTTAGCACTGATCACTGTATTGGTGTCACTGACACCAAGTCAGTTCCCCCCAGTAAATGCCCACCGCAGTCCTGCAGTCCCGATATAAGTCGCTGATTGCCGCCATTACTAGTAAAAAAAAATATATACTGCCATTTGTAAACTCTATAACTTTCACGTATACCAATTAATTTACACGTATTGGGATTTTTTTTAGAAAAGACATGTAGAAGAATATATTTTGGCCTAAATTTATGACGAAATTCGATTTTTTTACTGGACACGTTTAATAGCAAAAAGTCAAAAATATTGTTTATTTTCTAAAAATTTACAGTCTTCAAAAAATTAAAAACGCACAGGTGATCACATACCACCAAAGGAAAGCTCAATTTGTGGAAAAAAAAGGATGTAAATTTCATTTGGGCGCAGCGCTGCATGACCGCGTAATTGTCAGTTAAAGTAATGCAGTGCTGTAACGCAAAAAATTGAATGGTCAGGAAGAGGGTAAATCCTCAGGAGGGCAACTGGTTAAAAGAAAAGGGGCTGCTACACCGTGGTAAACATGGCCCTGTCCCAACATTCCAAAGAGTGTCTGTGATTAATTCCAGGGTGTGATAAATACATTTACATCAATTTTAGCATATACAAATTCAATCTCCTGTAAAACATAAAATATAAGACAGTGTTGACCAAATAGATACCAATTATGACAAAACTCAAAACTGCCTGTTCCCGTGACATTGCAAAAAAACTACGGTACCCAAAACTGAAGCTTTAAAAGCCTTCGCATGTCAACAACTAATGAGAGTTAAATGGAAACGTGTTAACTATATACAGCAGGATACTCTCATTCTGGTGTGCATAGCTATTGTATGGTGCAGTTATTGTTTATGTACACATAGGTGCTGCACATGCAATTTCATATGTGTGGGTGAGCTAGGGGTCAAGGGGGATTTAATTTTTTTGCTTTTCTTATTTATTTCATAATATACTGTATTTTGTTCATTTGGCGCTTTCATAATTATTTTTCACCCACGACCCAATGACAAACTATGATAGCCAAAATTGTCTATAGCAGAGCTTTAATAGCCTTTATAAGTTATCATCTTAGAGTTAACTATACATGATGGCTATAGAATTATTCCTTTCCTTCTGAAGTGTACAGTGACACACAACATGTATTGTGCAATCATTGTTTATGTACACAGGTGATACGCTATTGTTCTTTCGTGTGTGTGTGTGAGAGGCTTTACATTGTATTTGTTTTTCATTTTATAATATATTTTTTCATTTTACACATTTTTTTTTCTATCAAATGGGGCCTGATAAGCCTTCAAAGACATGCTGGTAGATTAATAGACTCTTTTCTAAATTGGCATTAGTATGTGGATGTGTGAATGTGAGTCATGGACCTTAGACTGTAAGCTCCTTGGGGCAGGAACTAATGTCAAAGTACAATATATAGATAAAACGCTTCATAAATTGCCTGTGCTATATACTTACTTAATAAATAAATAATAAATATTTAATAGCAAGTTTGAATGACAGGTATTCCTAATGGAAACATCAGGGGTCATCGGGGGGTACCTTTCCTGCACTAAGGCAACTCTGTTGAAGAAATCAGCATCTTCAATTGCTGCTTCACCTGACTATCTTAGCTGGAGATAGATGGCTATGGAACCAGAAGTGCTCAGAGCTGAGTGCTTATGGGTTTACACCTCACAGGAGAGATGGAGGAAGTGGATTTTGCTTAATCTTCCCTACTCCATATTTTGCAGTTTGTTTGTTTTTTTGTCTCTCAGTGAAAGCAGGTGAACTTGGGAGCAGAGGAGAGGGACTGCCCAGATATGAGGGGCCATATTCCAAAGCACCGTAGAAGTGATCAGGTGGTTCTGTAGCCACTGTTTCACTTCTACAATGCATCCGGCAGCTTGCTTTCAAAATGTAAACAAACTAATATTGCAACCATGAATTGTTGACATGCCACTACTGCCATAGACACATCTCCACACTTTCACATCTCCCAACCTCCCATCTTGTAACTGATCTGTGAAGTAGGAACAGCACACTGAAATGTTCATCTGGCCATATCTTTGATCTTTCCTCCTATGAGCATGTTCCTTATACTGAGAAACACCTGACTGGCTTTTTGTTGCTTCTCCCTGCCCATGCTCCAGCTATAGTGCTGTCCCTGGAATCCTCCCCAGTCCAGCCCAGCTGGTCTTCTTTAGGCCATGTGATACTCACGTCATTCTGTCTATTTCCTGTGACTGTAGCTTGTCATTGACAAATAACTGAACTGAACTTACAATTTCAAAATATTTGCATTAAAAACAAGCTTAAGTTCTGCTTAAGGCTAGGTTCACATTATTGCAAGTGATTGCAGGTGCAGGAATCACAGCTGTTCCTGCACCCACAACCACCCTCAGCCAAAAAATTTAAATTTAAAAATGTGTGGGACTGCCATTCATTCTTAATTGCACCCCCACGCATCTAAAACTCGGTGCATTTGTGGTGGGAACTAGAGGGAAATTGCACAAAGGGAAAGCACCATGAGATTTCCCAGCCATTTCATTTTCAAAATGGAACCTTTTTTATGCATCAAATAAAAGAGCTGCCATGCGTGCACAACCGTGGCCCACAAAAGCCGCAATAGTGTAAACCTAGCGGTAGTACCTGTTAGCACCTTTAGCCTTTCCCCTTCTTTCTCTATTTGCCAAATGGAAGAACACAATGCAGTTCTTCCCTAAAAGAATAGTTATATAAAATAAATGTTGTAAATAGTTGGTCAAATGTGTACATACAGTACATCATTTAGGGGAATGTAACCTAAAGCATATTTACCATGAGACGTTGTCAATTGCAAATGACAATGACTATTAAATATTTTTTTCTCCTGTGTATGCAAATGTTCTTTTTTGCTTTTTTGGTTCACAATCCTATATGACATCTATACCTGAAAACACTATATTTGCTGACAACAACATGACAATAAAAGGAGTTTAATTCTTGTTTTTTAGAAGCCTTACAGAAAATGGTCAAGCTCTCCAGTTCTCCAGCATGGAAATGTGGCTATTTAACTGAGGTCATGCAGTGTTATGAATCATCTGCTAAGACAGTCCCAGCTGGCATGTTCCAATAAATCTGTCACCTATAAAATATATCACAGCCATTGTGTATGTCCTCAGTAAAGTCCAATAGTCCTTAATCCAGTCAAAGAATGTATAAACACATTCTAGCAATAGCTCACTTTGTGGATTTATAGCATGAAATAGGCAGTGGCTGGATTTTACACTCCAGCTCAATTTTTTAAGTTCTCAGATATATAAGATGTTCTGTGTATATCACATTCTGCCAAGATATGTTTTATATATATATATATATATATATATATATATATATATAATTATTTTTTTTGTGTGTGCATGTTTCTACTGCTCCATTTGTTTAAAAAAAACAAAGAGCAACAAAAGTGTGCATCAACCTTTCATTTCACAGTTTAACGTGTGTATTACAGAGGAGCTGAAGTTTGAACAAAGGCAGGCAGAAAGAATAGGGTTAGTGCATTGCCTGGGGCCTCCCTAAAGCTGATCTTTTCTCCAGTACTAGCTTGCCATGACTTGTAATGAACTGTCTCTGTGCATGGGCAGCCATCTTAGTATATTATCCCCAAATCTCTTACTGAGGTGTCCTTTTATGAAACTGAGATCAGTGGTAATCCTGAGGATCGTTGCTGATCTCAGATCATTAGTGGTTTAGGAAACAGAGATGATCACTGGAGAACATGTTCTCTGCTGATCATCTCAGCACACCGATGGCCAGTGTATGAAGGAGCGATGTCAGCCCTTCACTGGCGATATGTGTTCTCCCTCCAGATCCTCCAGCCCAGAGGTGGAGAATTGGGGAAACCGCAAACAAAGCAGCAGTAATTTACCTCTGCTTAGTAAACTGTGTTTGACTAATCTCTTACTGTATTCTCGCGAGATTACAGTAATAGCAGCCATTTTCCAGTGTTCAAAGTTTTTATAGATCACTTCTCTCCTCATTCGGAGAAGCAATCTACACTGCTTTATAAAAAGGCATTCAGAGGAAAACATTCTCCTCTGAGAATGCCGGAGAACTGAGCAGCGGTCATTTACCACTGCCTGATAAAAGGACACCTGAATCTCCTTCATCTAGCAATTGTACGCATCAGTGCCTTAGATCTCACATTGCAGATATACAGCCATGAGACAGGAGTGCCCAGGCACCCTCACATACCAAGAATTGCACTGCTGTTTTTCAGGACATCCAAACAAAAAGGTATATTTTTTAGTGCCCTGCTTAGGCACAATTAATATTTCTAAATGTTTCATATAACGTAGCAATTCTTTTTGAGTTCAGTTTAAGTCAATTTTAGAAGAAGATTTCTGAATTCCTGTAAATTTAAATTGCACTTCACTACCCTGTGTTCTGTATATCTGAATTTGTTGAATACATACTTTGAGATTTCATCTGAATAAATAATAAATCTGCTTATTATGAAAACATACATCAAGGTAATATCAGGGGAGGTACTGAATAGGGGGAGGATAGAAATATTGTATATTCATCCTGAGTATTCACCCTGCATATGCACAATAGATGACTACTGTACCAGATCTGCAAACTAAACATAGCCCAGGTAACCATTCCAAAGATTACATTGGGTTAGTGTATGTCAAACAGATTTGAAAAAAGTCATAAGCTTACTGAGCATCATTGACTTTTTCAGTTAAAAGATTTAGAGCATGTAGGGTTAGAGGCATAATGGTCTTTGGTTGGCAGAAGAACAAGGAGTTCAGTTCGGTTGAAGAGAAAAAAGATTCTCCTTTTTTTTTTTATCAACTTCACCTCACCATCACATTCCCCTATAGGAAAAAGCACTCTCAGTGCTACATAAGTGCAACAGCCACTGTCACATAATATACTCTGATTAGTTGTTTTGTCACTAGATGGTATTGTTACGATTGTGACTTGTTTAACCTCCCTAGAGGTCTGATTATGTCAATATTTCTGTGGTCAAAGCGGTACATTTTTTTGCATGGAAATATGTTGTTTTTTTATTGTAGGCCTGTAATTTTTAGGAATAACTCACTGAAATCTGTCCGAACAAGAGTCTAGTAAACATCCCGCGTATGATAAAATCTGCAACACAAAATCATAAATTATTATATAACAAATAATCATAAAAATAATAATATAATAATAATACATTTAATTCAATAATGTAATCAAACCAAAAACACTGAAATCTGACAGAGTGCCAAGTTCGCACATCACTGAGCTTAGTCGCAAAATCGTTTTCAGACGAATTTCCCCACGAATCATTATCACTCCATTCTGCAAGTGGTTCTAATTTACTATCGCTGTTCTCTAGCTGTTCTAAAACTGCTTTTGACATAAAGGGACGCTTTTTGGACACCATGGACATTTCTCAGTTTCCAGGCAGAAAGAACTATAAAAATGCAGGCAGGGCACAGGACAAAGCACTAGGGACAAAATGTATGTGAAATGGTTTGGTACGGTAATGTAATACTATCAGATTTTAGAGTATTGAGTGAATGTAAAATTGTTACATTTTGAAATTCCCACCTGTTCCGTCCCCGTACTTTCCATACGTCCCGATGCTCGCAGGGAACGGAATGTCGGATGCCGGAATTGGCCGGGAATGCTGCAGGGGGGACATCGCAGGAGAGCAGGATAAGGTAAGAGCTCGAGGGATCACAGAGCAACGCTGCAGGGTAATCCCGAGTGTAGCTCGGGGTTACCGCTTGTGGTACTGAAAGTTAACCCCGAGCTACACTCGGGGATACCACCAAGGAGGTTAAAGGATAAGTTCATCTATGAAAACATGTTACATGTTTCAAACATTTTAAGGGTGGAACATGTAAAATGTTCCCTGAACCTAACCTCCCTGTGACAGTGGGCCAGGGATCCTCTCCCCCCTCACCCACCATCACAATTTGAAAAGAATGCGGGGATCTACCTACACAGTTGCATTATTCATTCACAGAGTTCTGTGAATGAATACCTACAGTGGGGATCGAAAGTTTGGGCACCCCAGCTAAAAATTTGTATTAATGTGCATAAAGAAGCCAAGGAAAGATGGAAAAATCTCTAAAAGGCATCAAATTACAGATTAGACATTCTTATAATATGTCAACAAAAGTTAGATTTTATTTCCATCATTTACACTTTCAAAATAACAGAAAACAAAAAAATGGCGTCTGCAAAATTTTGGGCACCCTGGAGAATTTATAGCATGCACTGCCCCCTTTGCAAAGCTGAGACCTGCCAGTGTCATGGATTGTTCTCAATCATCGTCTGGGAAGACCAGGTGATGTCAATCTCAAAGCTTTTAAATGCCCAGACTCATCTGACCTTGCCCCAACAATCAGCACCATGGGTTCTTCTAAGCAGTTGTCTAGAAAACTGAAACTGAAAATAGTTGACGCTCGCAAAGCTGGAGAAGGCTATAAGAAGATAGCAAAGCGTTTTCAGTTGTCAATATCCTCTGTTCGGAATGTAATTAAGAAATGGCAGTCATCAGGAACAGTGGAAGTTAATACAACATCTGGAAGACCAAGAAAAAATATCAGACAGAACAGCTCACAGGATTGTGAGAAAAACAATTCAAAACCCACGTTTGACTGCACGATCCCTCCAGAAAGATCTGGCAGACACTGGAGTTGTGGTACACTATTCCACTATAAAGAGATACTTGTACAAATATGGTCTTCATAGAAGAGTCATCAGAAGAAAACCTCTTCTACGTCCTCACCACAAAAATCATCGTTTGAACTTTGCAAATGAACATATAGACAAGCCTGATGCATTTTGGAAACAAGTTCTGTGGACCGATGAGGTTAAAATTGAACTTTTTGGCCGGAATGAGCAAAGGTACGTTTGGAAAAGAAGGGGCACAGAATTTAATGAAAAGAACCTCTGTCCAACTGTTAAGCATGGGGTTGGATCAATCATGCTTTGGGGTTGTGTTGCAGCCAGTGGCACAGGGAACATCTCACGAGTAGAAGGAAAAATAGATTCAATAAAATTTCAAATTTTGGATGGTAACTTGATGCCATCTGTGAAAAAGCTGAAGTTAAAGAGAGGATGGCTTCTACAAATGGATAATGATCCTAAACACACCTCGAAATCCACGGGGGATTACATCAAGAGGTGTAAACTGAAGGTTTTGCCATGGCCTTCACAATCTCCTGACCTCAACATAATTGAAAATCTATGGATAGACCTTAAAAGAGCAGTGCGTGACAGACAGCCCAGAAATCTCAAAGAACTGGAAGACTTTTGTAAGGAAGAATGGGCAAAGATACCTCAAACAAGAATTGAAAGACTCTTGGCTGGCTACAAAAAGCGTTTACAAGCTGTGATACTTGCCAAAGGGGGCAGTACAAGATATTAACGTTTGCAGACACCATTTTTTTGTTTTCTGTTATTTTGAAAGTGTAAATTATCTTTTAATGCGCATTTTGTTCTTCCTTGAGGAACTACATGGGTATAATTCAATATTTTGGCTGTTCTTGTTTTTCATTAAACCAGAAGGGTTCAGCCATGTGTCCAGAACCATCTGGTACAAAGTCTTATCTGCAGCAGCTTTCCAGCACCCACAAGGCAGACCGTGAGCAAATTACAATTAAAGAGACCCTATCATCACCAGCTCCTATGCAAATTAAACACTTTTGGGGTAGTTATAGAACCCTGCCTGCTGCAGCAATTTTACTCTATTAAGCAAACATATCAGGTTGATAAATCTACTGCAAAAACAATGCTTCCAGTGGTGTCCAACTAATGCAGGCCATAGATGGGTCGAAAATCGGCTGATTTTTCGGCCCAAAAAAATCGGCCGATTTTCGCACTGTTAATGGGTTAATTGGTCGGCCATTTTTCTGGACTTTGGCACATTTTTTGATCGGTAAAGTTGGAATAAAATCGACCGATTTTGCCGATCGGACTATTTTCGCAGCAATGATGGGCAAATCGGCCGATCTTTTTACCAATAAAAAGTCTGCGCATGAGCCATGACCTGCAAGAAGAAGAAGAAGAAGAAACAGAAGAAAAAGAAGAAGAAAAAGAAGAAGAAGAAAAAGAAGAAGAATTCCAGTCCGCTATTATATTTAACATGAAAAAGTATTGCGGTTGCAACAATGTATTTGTATCCGAATAAAACCATCTGTATCCAAAATGGATACAAATAGATACATTGTTGTAACCGCTATAATGTCAAATATAATAGCGGAGCTCTCTGCAGGGCACAGAAGTACTTAAATGCCGGCCGTAGACGGGACGACAATAGGCCAAATTCTTTTACCGTTGGTGGTAATGTCGGCCTATTGAACGACCGATTTTCGTTTTTTTGTTAAAAAAAGTCCGCTTTTCGACCCATCTATGACCTGCATAAGAGTCTTCCAGGCTGTCCCACCAACCACTATGTTATCTTTGTGTAAAAAAAAATCTCCTAACAAAGGGTCTAAACCCTATGTTGTAAACAATGGAAAAAGACTTACTATCGGTCTTGAGGAAAAGTGTAACTACCTCTATATACAGAAAGATTTCTTACACAGGTGGCAATTCTAGCCAACTGAGTAGATTACTTAAAAAAAAGGGTTGGATGTGTTTCTAACACGTTTGTTTTAAAAATTATGAAAACTACCATTATTCTAAGAAATAGCACTTATATTGTTGTTCCAGGGAGTATCTGATTGTCTTTGGGGGTTATGAGAGAATTCTTTCTCTGCTAGAACACATTGGACCATGCTTTATAAAGGATTTTGTTTTGTTCTGGATCAGTTTTATCAGATGCAGACTTAGGGCTCATGTACACTGCAGCTGCTAAACTGACTTTCAAGAGCTGTTGAGCATTTTTTTAAGCAGCCCCTGAACTCTCCTTTATGTTTTCCTATGTGTCCATGTACACATAGCTGTTTACAGTCGTTTACAGGCAGTTGGGCTTCAAGTCGTTTTCTTGAACGCACCAAAATTGCGTTCAGGAGTAGATTTTACCGGCACTTCAAATGCCAAATGCTTGTAAATGCGTATAAACGCTTTTAACCACATTTACAAGCATTTGCGTTTAGACACATTTTTTTGACAGGTCCATATCCAGATGCTGTCCAGAGACTTTTTTCTTTATCAAAAATGCACGCAAAGCATGTTCCATGTATTCAAATGGACCTAGCACACCAGTGCAGTCAGTTCCAGGTTTCACGTGCAGGAAAAAAAGGTAGAACGTGCTGCATTATGCTCATGATGGGATCCATAGTGAATACAACCAGAAGAGACAGGTCATCTGAACTAATACTTCTCTCCCTGCTTCTGGTCTCTCTATTTCTCTAAAAATGTCTGAAATAGTGAACCATTAGCTGCCTGGCCAATGGCCGTTTGGCGGCCGGCAAAATCCTTCAGCGTTCCGGGTGGACGCCATATGGCGTCCTCTCGGGCATGCGCAGTCTGCGCACCTGCAGAGCCGTGCAGCGGCGCGATCAGTCTTCGGCCATGTACCTCGGACACGCCCGATGACAGATCTGAGTACCCGCCCCGTTGCCGGTACCATGTGACCTGCTGTGACCAATCACAGCAGGTCACATGACAGTTGTATACAATGGATGGCTTCATTCATGCCATCCATTGTATACTAGTGTGGCTAGCTGTGAATGGTCACAGCAATCACATGCACAAGCTGGGCCAATCACAGCCCAGCTGTGTCATGTGATTAGCCGTGGCCAAATCACAGCTAAGCACACAAAAAAAAAATCCTGAATGAATCGATGTCATTCAGGTAAATGCTTGCTTATAGTAAAGTAATTCTTTGCTATAAGCAAACTGTGTAAAAAAAAAAAAAAAATACTGATCACTTCCCCAAAGTAGTACAATGTTACTATGGTAAAATTATACTACTTTGGTCATAGTGAAATAAAAAAAAAATCTTTAAAAAAAGAAAAAAGTAATAAAAAATTAACAATAATAAAAAAAAATAAATATATATATTTTTTTTTTCATACTGTTACCAGTCAGTGTCCCTGATCACCGCCATGCCAGTTATATGATGACGCTGTACTGCACTGGTGACAGTATGTAAAAAAAAAATAGTGAAAATACTTTTTTTGACTTTTTCATTTTCAAAAAATTATGACAAAAAAATACAACTTAAAAAAACTCGCCATGCCTCTTATGAAGTACGTCGGACTGTCTACTTTGCAAAAAGGGGTCATTTGGGGATATCTGTACTGTTCTGACATTCTTGGACCTCAAGAATTTAGATTGGCTGTCAGTACTTCAAGATTGATCAATATTCAGATATATCTCATAGTTTGTGAACTCTATAACTTTCCTACAAACTAAAAAATCCCTCCTAATTTGGGTTATTTTCACCAAAGACATGTAGCAGAATACATCTCGGCCTAAATTTATGAAGAACAATTATTTATTTGCAAACTTTTATAACAGAAACAAAGAAAAACGTGTTTTTTTTTCAAAATGTTCGGTCTTTTTTTGTTAATTTAGCAAAAAATAAAAACCCCAGCAGTGATTAAATACCACCGAAAGAAAGCTCTAGTTGTGTGAAGAAAATGATACAATTTTAGTTTGGGTACAATGTTGTATGACCGCGCAATTGTCATTCAAAGTGTGAGAGCGCTGAAACCTGAAAAATGGCCTGGGCAGGAAGGGGATAAAAGTGCCCAGTATAGAAATGGTTAATTATTTACTATTTTTCAGTGCATTCTGGGCATTTGGGAGGGTCTCCTGAGGTTATGTTTTAAAACCGCTTCTAAACGCAAACAAGCATAAACATGGCTAAACGCGCATAAATGCGGTATGCAAACATGGCTAAACTGACATTTTTTACCCTACGGTTTCTAGCAGTCAGTTTCCAGCGGTCAGAAAAGTTTTCCAAATGCCTTGTGTACGTGAGCCCTTAGGGTTGAACTCTATGAGCGTGTCTTTTTTTCTGCTGAACTAGATTAAGCTGCTTGGGTTGTGTGAGCTGCAGTGCCTCAGATGGGAAGTAGGTGAGACACAAATATAGGAGGAGCTCAGTTAGGGAGGCTTAAGAATGTTGTTTTGCTACTTTTAACAGGCTTAAACATCACATAGTAACTGGATTTGTGACTTAGACTGTCATGCAGGAGCCTTTACTTGTACTTTAAATCTTATTTTCTTCCACTTTCCCTCCAGAGGATTTACCCCCCTTCCTGAACAGGCCATTTTTTGCAATACGACGATGTATTACTTTAACTGGCAATTGCGAGGTCATGTAACACTCTGCATAAATGAAATGTATGTCTGTTTTTCCCAAAAATAGAGCTTTCTTTTTGTGGTATTTGATCACCTCTGCATTTTTTATTTCTTGTGCTATAAACAAAAAAATCATGACAATTTTGAAAAAAAGTATATATATTTTTGACTTTTTTCTATAAAACATATCCAATAAAAAAAATGAAAAGCATTTAATTTCTTCATAAATGAAGGGAAAATGTATTCTGCTACATGTATTTGCTAACAAAAATCCCTATAAGTGTATATTAACTTGTTTTATGTGAAAATGATAGCATCTACAAATAGCAGTATATATACTGGAATTTGAATTTTTTTTTAACACTAGTATTTGTGACGATCAGCGACTTATAGTGGGACTGCAGGACTGTGACAGGCATTCTGACATTGGGTGAGAACTGACTAACTGCCGCTGACATCCCCAATGATACTAATAAAAAATAATAAAATTATTAAATAAAATAATAGTAATAAAAATAATAAAATAATAATGCTAATAAAAAGCACTAACACTGTACTAATGACACTGGACAGGAAGGGGTTTACTTTTGGATAATCAAAGGGCTAACTGTGTGTGTTTTACTATGTGTGCTGTGTGGTGCTTTACTATGGAGACATGCTGCTCTGTATTTATCTGCTGTGCATGGGCAGACTGACAACTCATGGGGCCCCCGGGCAATAGGGGATTATAGGGCTCCTGTGTCCTTGCCCAAACTCAAAAAAGCCTATGAAAAAGGTACCAGAGGCATCTCATGGGGCCCCCTACTGACCCCAGGCCCTCGGGCAGTGCCCGAGTTTCCAAATGGTCAGTCTGCCCCTGGCTGTGACTGATCACAGCTGATTACAACAAAAACTACTGAATGAATCAGTTTCATAAATCAATTTCATAAAGCAAAAATGCTTGCTTATACCAATGAAATTTGTTGTGTAAAAAAAATATATCCTGATTACTAGTCCAAAGTGGTACAATATTACTATGGTAACATTGTATTGCTCTGGTAACAGGAGTAGAAAAAAGACATTAAAAAATTTAATAAAAAATGTTAAAAAATTACAAAAATAAAAAAGTAATACAAAATTTTAAAAAATGGAAGAAAAAAATGTAAAAAGTGATATTATTATTATTTTGTTTTATACATACTGTCACCAGTCAGTATCCCTGATCACTGCCATATCAGTTTATATGATAACTCTGTACTGCAGTGGTGACAGTATGTAAAAAAAAAATTGTGAAACATTTTATTTCATTTCTTCATTTTCCACAAAATTATAACAAATTAAAAAAACTCACCATGCCTCTTACTAAATACCTCAGACTGACTATCTGCTTTCCGAAAAGCAGTAATTTTAAAAGCAGACGTTTTTGGGCCTGAAGAAATAAGTACATCAGGATTTATCAATTTTTAGAGATATACCATAGTTTGTTGACTCTATAACATTCTTACCAACTTAATAATAAACACTGATTTCGGTTATTTTCACCAAATAAATTTAGCAGAATAGATTTTGGCCTAAATTTGTGTAGAAAGATTTATTTGCAAAATGTTATAACAGAAACAAAGAAATATGCATTTTTTTGCAAAATTTTCAGACTTTTTTCATTTATAGCGCAAAAAATAAAAAAGCCACCACAAGTAATCTCTATTTGTGTGGGGAAAAAATGATAAAAATGTCATATGGGTACAGTATTGCATGACCGTGCAATTGTCATTGAAATTGCTGAAAGGTGAAAATTGGCCTGGGCAGGAAGGGGGTAAAAATGGCTGGTAGGCAAGTAGTTAAATTATTATTTTTATTATTATTATTTGTAGTACTGTTATTTAAAGTATTATTTAAAAAATTGTTTTCATATAATAAATGTTCGGGGATCAACTTTATGAAGGGGTTGACAAGCTGAAGAGTTTGGGGACTCTTGGAGTGGCATCTGGTGAACTGTTACAACATTATAATATAACATTTTAATATATAATTTATATATTGTAGTTATACTATTGTATGCTATTATATTATACCCAGGGGCGGACTGACAACTCATGGGGCCCCCCGGGCAATAGGGGATCATGGGGCCCCTGTTTCCTTGCCCAAACTCAAAAAAGCCTATGAAAAAGGTACCAGGGATATCTCATGGGGCCCCCTACTGACCCCGGGCCCTCAGGCAGTGCCCGAGTTTCCAAATGGTCAGTCCACCCCTGATTATACCTTTATAATAAAATATATTATACTATTATATATTACAGTACTAACAGAGTTTTTACTTTCACAGCTTTTTGTATTTATTTAGCTTTCAAAGGGGTTTTTAGCTGTAATAAAAATGTAGAATAGCTTAGCTAAACAGTATAGACAACATCAAAATCTATAACTTTTTGAAGCAAAAAGGTTGTATCATAATGTAATAAACATTAGAGTAGGACGTGTGTTAGAAAATATTAAGAATAGTCACACATTTTCAGTCAAAATGTATCCACACAGTGGAGGATCTGGAAATTTGCTTTGTTTTGTGTAAAGGAGATTAGCAGCAGGGTCAAATGTTAGAACACAATATCCTTTTCCCCATTTATAAACTGTTTTTTTGTAAGTCTAGAGGCTGTAACAATTAAAAATGTGTTTTGGACTATATACATTTTAATAAATGTAAAAATATTGCTCACTGCCAGATGATTTGGAAATGTAAAAAGTAGGCACATTAATCCTGGCAGATGCATGGGTTATTTTCAAATAGAGCAAATATTTCTTCATAGGAATTTGGAAAGGATTATGACTATTCTGTGTTTTACATTGTAGCGTTAGATGGATTTATTCCTTACTAATGTCATAAATTAAAGAAATTCCTCAGTTTACATCCCAAAAGCCAATGAAGTGATTAATGTTTATCTAATAGAATTGTATGCAAACAGAAACCATACAGAAGTCATTTTGATTTTCTAATGTTTATCTAATGGAAGTGCTTTGTTAAATCAGATCATAATATTAGTAAAACTGCTAACAACTTAATGATTGAAAGCCATTTCAAGAAAACAAAACATTTTTAATTCTTTAATAGACTGTTGGTGTAAGGTTAACAAGGAGTGATGATACTAAAGCAAGCAAGTATACTCCAAACAACAGAAAAGAGTCAGCATGACAGTCATGAAATGAGCATATACAATACAGAAGGAAAGGCTTGTAATGGCAGCTTACATGTTTGTATCAAGAAAGTTTTCGTTTAAAGCATACATTGATAATACCAATAGTGAAAAAAACATCCTTGGACCCCTAAGCCCTCCCCATCCATTGCCAACTCTTACTAGTGCCCTTTTCACCCAAGCCATTTGAGAATCACATTCACACAAACCTGGCAAGCTATTTCTTTGCTAACTTAATTTTATATTTTGCTGAAACTATCCTCACAAAAGTTACCAATGAACTAAGAAAAGCCACTACTCCATGTTAAAATTTAAGAGCCACTACTCTTTTTATCTGTCTTCTGCCTTTAACACTGTAAACCAATAATCCATTCCATATCTATGAGCTATTCAAATTAATGAACTGCTAAAATACTGCTTATTGAAGTATAAAAGTGCTTGTCCAAATCATATCTCAGTTTAACTGTTGTATCTCTCTCATCTATGGTCTTCCAACAAAAAGAATGGTACTGCTTCAATTCATCCTAAACCCTTCTGTGTGAATCATCTTCTTAGCTTCTCACTTCCAAATGCTGCTCCTTCTTGTTAGTCTCTCCACTGGCTGTCAATTGAACAGGGAGTTCATGTCAAAACTATTGTTCTAACCAGCATAGCTCTCTACAATATACCTTGAGCCTTTCAGCCTGATTTACTAAATGGAAAAGTGCAAGTTTGTGTTTAAAAATGTGACTATCCAGATACTGTCTGGGCACATGGTACTGCTCAATCAACACCTGGTTTGCTGGTTCTTGAACATCTTGCAGGATGATTTAAAGGGACAAATTGTAGAAGGTACAATTAGCAAAAAAGTTTGTCTGGATTTAGTAATATTGAATCATTTTGGACCCATAACAGACATGCAAATGAAGGACAATTTAAGCAGCAGTGATCATAATGTATTTATGTTTGATGTAACTTACAGAAAATGGAGGCATTTGGGTACCATAAGAACTCTAAACTTCATAAAAGCCAAATTCAGTAAGGGTCACTCTTTACTTAATGACACAACATGAGAACAACTATACTCAACAAAGTACAGAGAAAATGTAGATGTTTTAAGCCTGTTTTAAACATTGGAATTCGCTGGTGCAATCCATTGAAGAACACATAGAGCAGAACAAAAATTAAACCTGTGTGGTTCAATTCTGGTCTTACAAAAAGTTAATGTAGGAGAAGAGACAAGAAACCAATCTGCTATCATAGACTGTTCAAAACATATTGCTACAGAAAGTAAGACAAACCCAAAATATTCCAAATAAGCCAAAAATACATTAACAGCAGTACTAGCAGTATTTTATGTTGTTGTTTTTTGGGTCTCATGCACATTAGGTGTAAAGGAACAAATTATGTCAAATACAGCTATATTTCGGCAGCTAGGAGCCACAGGTGTTTTGTACCACCACATGTACAGATACGTTACAGGATACAGCTATACATGGGTATACACAGCTCTGACTGGAAACATGTGTACTCATGTGTACATATAGACATATGTCCCTGAGCACAGACAGTCTGCATCCAGGGCTGTACATCCATATGCATGTTATTATCATATTTGCATATACCCACATACAGCTGTGTATAGCCATATCTTGCAAAAGATTTATACAGGTGACTGTTGAGTGCTTAAATATGGCTGTTTTTTTACTTGAAATTCTCCCATGTGCATGAATTCCAATACTTAATGTTTTCAAAGTCTTTAGGCTAGTCACATAATGCTACAGAATTCTGGCATCATTCAACCCAGGAGACTGATGACATTTTGTGGCCTAGAGTTACTGGGGGGTGGGGGGGGGGGGCAGTTTCAGAATAAAGATGAGTGATGCAGCCAAAACCCTTTTTCTTAGCACATGCGGGCATTTTCCAAAACGAAATGTTTTTGTCCCAGAGTTGGGTTGTAATTCTTTCAAGTTCTGTCCAAAACTTTGAAATTTTGGCTTTAAACTTTTTTTCACAAACAATATAGAAGGTGTGTTACACAAAAAAAACAATGTTTTTTCCTTAACCATTTGCCGCCCACCCTATGGCCGAATGGTGGCTGGCAAATGTCATCAGCGCTCCGGGTGGATGCCATATGGCGTCCTCCTGCACATGCGCAGATCGCGCTCCTGCAGAGCTGCGCAGCGGCGCGATCTGTCACCGGCCGTGTACCTCGGACACAGCAGATGAAAGATCTGAGTACCGACCCCAGTTGCCAATACCATGTGACCTGCTGTGACCAATCACAGCAGGTCACATGACAGTTGTATACAATGGATGGCTTCATTCATGCCATCCATTGTATATTAGTGTCTAGCTGTGAATGGTCACAGCTAATCACATGCACATGTCATGTGATTAGCTGTGGCCAAATCACAGCTAAGCACAAAAAAAAAAAAAACCCTGAATGAATCGATGTCATTCAGGTGAATGTTTGCTTATAGCAAAGTAATTCTTTGCTAAAAGCAAATTGTGTAAAAAAAAAAAAAATACTGATCACTTCCCCAAAGTAGTACAATGTTACTATGGTAACATTGTACTACTTTGGTCATAGTGAAATATGAAAAAAAAAAATCTTAAAAAAAATCTTAAAAAAATAATAAAAAATAATAAAAAAATATATATAGTCAGTATCCCTGATCACCGCCATGCCAGTTATATGATGTGCTGCACTGGTGACAATATGTAAAAAAAAAAATAGTGAAACTAATTTTTTTAATTTTTTCATTTTACGAAAAATTATGACAAAAAAAATAAAACTTCAAAAAACTCGCCATGCCTCTTATGAAGTACGTCGGACTGTCTACTTTGCAAAAAGGGGTCATTTGGAGGATATCTGTACTGTTCTGACATTCTGGGACCTCAAGAAATTAGATTGGCTGTCAGTACTTCAGGATTGATCAATATTCAGATCTATACCATAGTTTGTGAACTCTATAACTTTCCTACAAACTAAAAAATACATCCTAATTTGGGTTATTTTCACCAAAGACATGTAGCAGAATACATCTCGGCCTAAATTTATGAAGAACAATTATTTATTTGCAAATTTTATAACAGAAACAAAGAATAATTTAGCAAAAAATAAAAACCCTAAAAAAAAAAAATACCACCAAAAGAAAGTTCTAGTTGTGTGAAGAAAATGATAAAATTTTAGTTTGGGTACAATGTTGTTTGACTGCGCAATTGTCATTCAAAGTGTGAGAGCGCTGAAACCTGAAAACTGGCCTGGGCAGGAAGGTGTAAAATTGCCCGGTATTGAATTGGTTAAACAGAGAGACAACATATCATACTGTAAATGTTCATGTGTTTTAGTAGTTTGAAATGCTTTTAGATTTGTAATGTAGCACTGCATGCTCAATATGTTTTCTTCTGCATGTTCAATATATTTTCTTCTGCACCTCAGAAATGTAACAATGAAATATTGGCTTAACATGTTCCTTTTATAACAGTATCCGCAACACATTTTTATTTTATGTGTTTATCTCTGAAAATCACTATATGGACCTTTTTTTTCTTTTTGACCTAAAGTGTTAAAAAGTAGAAGCCTTTATTATGTGCAAGTATTATTTTTTGCCAAAAAAGGTAATAAAAACAGACTTTTTGCCCAGCTACAAATAACATTTTATCAATCTTCTTTATTAACAGTTTCTCACACTTCTCAATTAAGCTACTGGTGGAGAAATTTTAATCTGACAGTAGAAGAAGTATTATCTCTTGAAAGGTGCTTGAGAAATTATAAAGCAAGTTGTAACACAATGGATATTTATTGGCCAACAGGAGAAATAAAAATATGTGCATTGCAATTGGTCATTGGTCACTTTTTATATTTCAAACTAAGAGTTTCTAAAGTAATCATAAATATGTCTGTAATCATGCAGTATCTCCTATCATTGGTAATTAACAGACCTCATGATGGACAATGCAGTGTAGGGATACTGTAATTTTACTAAAGTATTTTTTAATACTTTTGTGTGATCTGTAGGAAGAAGTGGACTGTAGCTATACTCGATGTCTCTCTTTTTTTTAATGTTCCTAAGTGCAGTATGTTATATTCCTTTTCAAAATGTTGTTAACCATGCTCCAGAAGTCTGTGAACTCAGAGTTAACAGGCCATCATAACAACATAAGAATGGGCTTGATGGTGTGAACTGGGAATGTGTTACTATTTTGGACTACTCCCTGCCATGCTGTGCAATATTTTACGGGCTTAGACCCTAAGAGGATGGTGCTGTTACCCTTGCCCTCAGGGACTATGGGCTACAAATTATTAGAACCCCCCTTCTGGGAGGTCTCTAGAAAAGTTGGCCATTGGAAAATAAAGGGATCAGCCTGCAACTGGAGCTGTCATCCACAAAAGAGCTGGGGAGTGACTGACTGAATACGAATCCACACTCATACAAGTCAAAGTGAGCACTTTCATTGGATTGTGTGTGGTTTCTCAACTCTGGGTCCATTCCTTTTTCTTTTTTTTGAGGATGGTCCTCATTTTGTGGATTGCTGCCGAACAGGAGTTTGCTCATTGACAATTCCATTGACCCTTGGAAAATCCAAATCTAGCGCCCTGTTTGTTTTTGTGCTTGGCTGAATAAGAAGTACTTTGACTAAGAGTCCTTTGTATGTGTATTCCAGCTAGCATAGTCTTTGAGAGCAAGGAAGATAGAGAGAAAGAGAAAGTTAAAGATGTACAAAAGTCTGTGTCTTGAGCAGAGTGTTTCAGGTATCAGGTGCTGGCTGCTCCAATACATTTTCTCAAGTTCATCCTTAAAATTACTGGCTCCCATTGTTTATTTTATAATAAACAAACATCCCTGACATAACTGGACCTGGGACCCTTTTGCCAATAAGTGTGCTTGGGGCATTTGCCTATTGTTAAAATGGATGTCAATATTTGTTATAAACATTAACAATAACATATAAAGCCATTTATAACTCTGCCCCAAATTATTTCACCAATCTTGTCTCCAAATATCACCCAAACCGTACTCTCTGCTCCTCGCATGACCTCCTGCTCTCTAGCTCCCTTGTCTCCTCCTCCCATGCTTGTCTCCAGGACTTCTCCAGAGCTTCCCCCATCCTCTGGAACTCTATATCCCAATTGATCAGACTATCGCCTACTCTGCTCACTTTTAGGCAATCTCTGAAAACCTATCTCTTCAGGGAAGCCTATCCTGCCCTCAGCTAATAATGGAGTCTTCTACTCCTCCTACCAATCCATTCCCCACAGTTACTACCTTTTGTACCACTAGCCCCTCCCTCCTAGATTGTAAGCTCCAAGGAGCAGGGCCCTACTTTCCCTCTTGTATTGAACTGTATTGTCTCCCGTTATATTGTAAAGCGCTGAGCAAACTGTTGGCGCTATCTAAATCCTGTATAATATTAATAATAATAATTACATTTGGGACAAGTAGTATTACAAAAACACGCTTTCATGTTTCAATTCAGATGGTTCAGAGTTAGTTACATACAAAACTGCCTCTTTTGCATTCTTCCTGATTTATAGAAGTTGAAAACCAGTTCTGAGGCAAACAAATGTCTCTGTACCAGGGGCGGACTGACCATTTGGAAACTCGGGTACTGCCCGAGGGCCCAGGGTCAGTAGGGGGCCCCATGAGATGCCCCTGGTACCTTTTTCATAGGCTTTTTTGAGTTTGGGCAAGGACACAGGAGCCCCATGATCCCCTATTGCCCGGGGGCCCCATGAGTTGTCAGTCCGCCCCTGCTCTGTACACATGGTTTAAATTGAACCCTGCTTAAAACATGCAACATTTATGCTCAACAAAATCACATAGAGGCACAAAAGATATGAATTTTACTATACCTAGTCCCTACCTCTGTGGAATCAGGATTAGACAGCATTAGAATGACTGAATCTAATACAGATATAGGAAACAAAGGTCTAAACACATTTTAGGGCAGCCTCTCTCCAGCAAATAAACTAGACACGGATTATCTTTTTTTCAGCTGCTTTGGAACACAATTAGGTGGATTTACCAAAGGCCATCGACTGTACACTTTGCAGGTGCAGTCACACTCATTTTCCCCAGACCTTAGTGAATGTGGTGAAGTTCGGATGATCATCAAAGCATGTGAAAGCAAAGATTCTTTTATTTTTTTCCCTTGCAACTGATTGGGCATTTTTTATAAAATGAAGCTTCACCACATTCGCTTTGGGGAAAATGAATGCAACTGCACTAGTACAGTACACAGTCTGTTTGCCTTTAGTAAATCAACCCCATTGAATTTTATTTTGTAGAGTTCATGATTTTTAGTTATTTAAATATGCTTGCATATTATGAACAACATCAACACTATTCAAATCTACATCTTTAGATTGAGTATCACATTTTCCCAATGCTTTGACTGATTGCTCAGTTCTGCAATCTGTTATCTAATCACACACCATCAAGAATTGCCTAGAAAAATGTAAGCCTAATTATGTTGGAGCTATGCAATTGTGGATGAGAAAGTGGAACAGGCAACTGTTTTAGAGGACAGCAATGTCTGCAGTTTAGAGTTTGTTTAACATTGCAGGTGACCACTGGGGTATATCTGCTTCAACACAAATGTTATACTTTGTGGATCTACTATCACCTCAACCTATGAACACATGCAACATTTATGCTTGACAAAATCACATAGAGGCACAAAAGATATGAATTTTACTATACCTAGTCCCTACCTCTATGGAATAAGGATTAGACAGCATTAGAATGACTGAGTCTAATACAGATATAGGAAACAAAGGTCTAAACAAATTAGACCAATAGGAAATATTCATTGCTATGTAGGTAGGAGTGTCAAGGGAAAAGTATCAGCAAATGCTTTTCTTAACCTCTAGTCAACCGCAGATAGCCTAATGACGGCTGCACTGCGGCCGGCCAGTTCTGGGAGGACGAGTGCCCAGCAGTGCCACCCACAAGTGCCCAGCAGTGCCACCCACCTGTGCCTATCAGTGCCCAGCAGTGCCACCCACCTGTGCCCATCAGTGCCCAGCAGTGCCACCCACTAGTGCCCATCAGTGCAGCCCAGCAGTGCCATTCATCAATGCCACCCAGCAGTGCCACCCATCAGTGCCCATCAGTGCCACCAGTCAGTGCCCAGAAGTGCCACCAGTCAGTGCCACCCATCAGTGCCCAGCAGTGCCACCAGTCAGTGCCCAGCAGTGCTGCCAGTCAGTGCTCATCATCAATGCCAGCTCAGCAGTGCTGTCTATCAGTGTCACCTATCAGTGCCACCTATCAGTGCTGCCTATCAGTTCCCATCAGTGCTGCCTATCAGTGCAGCCTCATCAACGCACATCAGTAAAGGAAAAATTACCTGTTTGCAAAATTTTATAATAGAAACAAAGAAAACCTTTTTTTTAATTATTTGCTCTTTTTTTGTTTATAGCACAAAAAATAAAACACCCAGCAGTGAGTAAATGCCACCAAAAGAAAGCTCTATTTATGTGAAAAAAATTATAAAAATTTAATATGGGTACAGTGTTGCATGATTGTGCAATTTTTATTCAAAGTGCAACAGTGCTGAAAGGTGAAAATTGTCCTGGTAAAGAAGGGGGTATAGGTGCCCGGTAGGCAAGTGGTTAAGAAGAACATATAAATATATAGATTAATATGTACCACATTGGTACAATGTTTTATAATTGCAGGAACTTGTAATTGCAGAAAAAAACGTTTTCAGTACTAACAGCAATACTGTTAATCTACTTAAGTGAACATTCCCAATTATTTTGCATCTGTGCTTATCTCAGACTAAGATTACTATCTTTGGGATGCTAGTCCTGCTCTTTACTCACAGAAAGGTGACCATACAACATTGGGGAAAACTGATGTTTCACAGGAAAGGAATTGGTTGTTTATTTTGTGGACACTTCTAATTAAAAGCAGCAATACATAAATTCAAGTTTAAGCATCACTCAGTTACAACTGGAAACAGCTGATAAGAAACTGCAACTATTTCTAGGATTATAGGACATACAGCCATATAAATGAAAAACTGTCTCTGAATGAAAAACTGAGAGATTTGTTTCAAATTAGTAGATCTACACAAGATTCCTGTGGTGGATCAGATTGTTGTGTAATTTTAATTGAAAATATGTTTTTTTTTTGTTATAGATGGTGACTGTGTACTACATAGAATTTTTTTCATTCCAAAATTAAAAAAAAAAAGATTTGTTTATTTTCTAAGTATATATCTCTTGTGGACTACAGAGAATGCACAGAGGTTAAGGATTTAGCTGTGTTGTCTGGCAGAGGTTTTTCAACCACAAGTCTTACTGAACAGGGCTACAAACCCTTTGTTGAGTAGCCTAGTTTACATATATGCACGTATATTTTTAACTGCATGTTTATCAGTTTACTTGAAAGATTGAGCAAGGATGGTATCTACTGAAATAGTTTAAATAATTGTAAACAAACTGTTTGCAGTCCTCACCACCACCAAAAAAAATCTTTATCTACACCTCTTATTCCACTCTCAAAACATTTTCACCCAGATAGCTATATGACCACCATAGAGGGAAGAGAACACAACCAGGGCTTTAGGGTTACACAGTTGGCCATCTTGGGCACCATTCTGTTTCTTTTTTTTTTCTACCTATGTGAAGAAGACCTTGAACAGTGTTGGCTATTCTTTTATCTGCCTCATCCTGGAGTCTATTGGTCTAGGCCTAGGTCTCATATTAGAACCACTTAATGATGTGCTAAAAGCCACAGAGCTGAATTACCTATCCTACAAAACCCCAATAGCATTGCCTCCACCTCTGTGTTTACATGTCTTGATGTTTCTCTCCCCTCCAACCTTCTTACATTTACTTTGCCTATCTATTCTATGTTCTTTTCCTTTACTCCACCTGGGCCTCTCCCCTCTACACTATTCCCTCCATTTTTGTACACCTACACCCTCCAGCTCCATTCTCCTTGCTCTCTCTCTTTTCCTCTCCCCTACTTATATATTTTCACTCTTCTCCCACCACAAATAAAATAACTCAAGCACTACCCACTTTGCCTGCAGATTGTTCATAATGTTTGGCACTAGTGATGAGATAAGCGTACCTCGGCTCAGTTCAAGCAGGGTTCAGACAACATGACTAAAAATCGGTTGCCAAATCTTAACCCCACTGAAATCAATGCCTGGTCAAGAGGCCTGAATGTTAAAAAACAGTTCTGTACATTTTCTAGGCTAATGTGCAAAGGGTTGTCAAGCAAACAACACAAGGGAATGGACATTGCCATGGGGAAATTGTAAAAAAAGAAATAAAGTTGAAACATTTGTTTGGCTAGGAACAGTGTTTTAGTATTGCTTAAAGTGAAACATTAAAAGTGCAAAACTCTGTTAAATAACATGCCTGAGGGGTGCCCTGATTTTGAGGTGGCACATCTGTACAATGTATTCAACCAACAACAGCAAAACTGACATGTACAACAACAAAAAAATGTCCACAAAGTGACAGTTCGTGGCTGCTTTGTTTTGTTTGTAAACAAAGCAGCTGGAGATTGCATCTATATATACCAAACCTTTATCCTAGATGAGAGTATGATGTATATGTTAATTGTAACCACCAAAAAATTGCAAGGGGGTCCCCCCTTAATTCATACCAGGCCCTTCGGTGGAACTGTATACAAAAACCAACCAAAAAAAAAACAACATGAGGTCCCTACCAAATTCTATAGTAGACCCTTCAGATATGATATGGATTTAAGCGAGAATCCTATCTGAGCATGCAGCCTGGAATATATGGTCAATGATGTTACCTGGGATACACTGTCCCTTTATTTATAACAGATGTCATCCGTCAGATTTGCCATTCAGTAGGAGTGAGGTGACGGGACCAGATGTGTGCAGGGTTGTGGGGAAGAGGCCATTGTCCTCATCAACTTGGGGATAAGGTGCTTTGAAAGGGGGGGTACCACCTAGGGTTTCCACCTCATCCCTTTAAAACCGAACACATATTGATTACACAGGTTCTGCGGCTGATTAAGGTGGTGATTAAACTCCCTTGGTGCCTTATCTGCAATAAATTTGCCTCAGAACCTGTGTAATTAATATGTGTTCAGTTTTAAAGGGATGAGGTGGCAACCCTAGTACCACCCCATGTTGGTTTAGCACACTCTTGACCCTACCTTTTCTGATCTGCCAGGCTGCATCATATACAGAGGTATGAAATGGCTTTTTTGGTGTCTTGTTTTTTCCAAGGTATTTCTCACTATAATAATTAAAATAAATAAGAAAGAAAAATAAATGGGACCAGTGACATTGCTGGTTTTTAAAGTGGAACTTCACTCTCTCAAGCAACATTGTCTGCTTTCAATCTTCATGCTTTTAGCAATAGTAAAGATAGGAAAGTAAGTATAAGAAATGAAAGTCATATGCACATAAATGCATTTGAGGGGCAGAACCTAACACTGGGAGCCTGTTTGGTTGTTACTAAGCTGTGGATTGAGCAGGGAGAGCTGCGGAGATTGTTGTTACTAATGGACAGCTGTACACCTTTACCTTTGATTATTTGCTTTTACCTGTTGTTTACTTTACACTAATGTGAATATATTTGATGTCATTAAAGAGATTTGATGAGACAATTTTACAAGTGAGTTTCTCTTTTTTATGCAAATATCCACGTTGTGGATGTGCATGGAGCTGGAGGAAGACTAAGCAGTGTTTAACTGGTTCCCTACCACGCCATACCCGAAAGACGTCCTCCCAGAACACGCCCAGTGTACGCCCCCAGTGGCGCGCACCACTGGGTAAATACAGTTGCCGGTTATCGTACTGCTGATAACCGGCAATTGTCACAAAAGTGACCTGTGCCCATCAGTGCCACCCACCTATACCCATCAGTGCCACCCACCTGCGCACAGCAGTGCCACCCATCAGTGTACAGCAGTGCCGTCAGTCCGTGCCACCCATCAATGCCCATCAGTTCTGCCCATCAGTGCCGGCTATCAGTGCCCATCAGTGCTGCCTATCATTGCAGCATCATCAGTGCCAGCTCATCAGTGCCGCCTATTAATGTCACCTATCAGTGCCACTTATCAGTGCCCATCAATGCTGCCTATCCGTGCCACCTCATCGGTGCTGCCTGTCAGTTCCCATCAGTACTGCCTATCAGTGCAGCCTCATCAACGCACATCAGTGAAGGAGAAAAATTACCTATTTGCAAAATTGTATAAGAAAAACTTTTTTTTTTTCTAATTTTTTGCTCTTTTTTGCTTATAGCACAAGAAATAAAATACCCAGTGGCAATTAAATACCACCAAAAGAACCCTCTATTTGTGTGAAAAATTATAAAAATTTCATATGGGTGCAGTGTTGCGTGACCACGCAATTGTCATTCAAAGTGCAACAGTGCTGAAAGCTGAAAATTGGCCTGAGCAGCCCAGTAGGCAAGTTAAAGGGCAAGTCTCTGGGAGCACAACCCTACTGGGGGAGACAAAAGCTGTATTTGCCTTATCTGTAAAAAGAAAGGCATACACTCTTGGTAAGTGCAGTTCCTAAGTGTGGTGAAAGGTACAAATTTTGGCATTCTTTTTGATTTGGAAGAATTGCTGGGTGATTGAACTTTTTAGTCAATTCACCATTGGGCATTTATACTTGATTGCATATAGAAATTTGTGGAGGAAACCTTTAGTTTATTCACCATTCAACTGCTTTGGTCCCATGATCACTTTTGGACTTTTGGATTTTGTCATATATTAATTGTACTTGATATATGTTGCATATATTATATGTTATCAGCACTGTATAATTTTTGTTTTTTATGTTTATTTGTCAAGTGATTCCTTTAACTAATGAATATATTTTAAAAAATAAATAAAAGCTGTAAACGTAAATAAGAAACACTACTAGAGATTTGTAACTTGTACTGTATCTTGAGCTGCAATTTTCAAGGCATTTGTGATTTTAGACACTTAACTTGATATAAAAGTTTTTTAATTTGTATGTACAAATAATGTGTATGTTTTAAGAGAACGGTTGTGTTGTGTCAAATTCTTCTTGAAATAGAGATTTGTATGGATTTGATTGTCACCCCCAAGGACACACAACAATGCATTAAAAATATAATAGAGTTTTTATGAACAAAATCAAAATAGTAAAAAACAAAAAAAAACTTATAGTAACACACAAAAACTTACAAGATTGGCAATGTCTGACTCACTAAAATTTCCAATCATGGGTGTGATAGGTGTGGTGACTCAAAAGCATCCTAGGTGTGTCAGTATGCCAGGGCAAGCATAAGAGCACAGTGAACAGCTGTACACATATCATCTGTCAAATAGCATAAAAACAGCCAGATATAAATTATGAGTAGAACTACTATATAGCAGGATTCCCCAGCATACTGGTGGCGTATGTGCACTACTAAGGAATCTCACCTTTGCACACACTATTCATCCATAGGGTACTATAGGTGTTCTAAAGGGGGCTGCACTGAAACTATAGATGTCAAATGGTTCTGAAAACAATTAGGGGGTAAAGAATTTATGTAAAGAAAAAAAAGAGTATATATATATATATATATATATATATATTTATACTGTATATATATTACCACAAAAAGGCCATATCCAACACTATAAAATAAGAATATATATTATATTTTTAACAAAGTACATAGCTCACAGACCTGGAGTGTAGATAGAACAGCGCATACTCCAGAACAGAATTTCCAGGGTAAACCACATAAACAGAGCCAAAATAATACCACAGTGAAAACTAAGCACCGGTTTTGTAAAAAGGAATTTAATAAATAAAGGAAAAGCTCTACCATACTATATTAAAGCTCACCAGAGGAGCTTAAAAGGTATGCAAGAGGAAACTGGTTTAACCACTTCAATACCGGCAATAGTACATATACGTCCTGGTAGGGAAGGGCTGTGTGATTTACAGCTGCTGCCCGGTTATCACAGAGATGTCCAAGGACTAGATCGTCCCTGGTCATCTCTATGATCCTGAAAGGCTGGCAGTGCCTTTTTGATGTGAGATGTAAACACTGCCTTTTTTTTGTTTTCTTGAAAGCCTGAGATCAATTTTTTAATTATACACCCCAGATCTCTCCATAACGAGGACCTGTCATGCCTTATTTCTATCACAGGAAAAGTTTACATTCCTTGTGATAGGAATAAAAGTTATCAAAAAATAAAAATAAAAAAAAAGTGTAAAAAAAAATTTTTTTTTTAAAGCGTCCTGCTCCCCCATGCTTGCAGGCAGTGGCAAACGCATACGTAGGTTATACTCGTGTATGTAAACGGTTCCCCTTAACTCGGTGTAACATCATGTTTTATATTAATATATATATATATTAATATATATATAAAACACATATTTTATATATATATATATATATATAGATATATATATCTCCAAGAGAAAAACAAACGAAACCAGCACTCCAATCTTCATGCAAACCAAGGAATTGTCAAAATGCCAACCGAAAAGGTGCTGCCCTTCTAAGATCGGGAAATCTGACCACTGGTAAATAAAAACAAACAAGGGCACACTCTCATCGTGCATTACCGTGATATAACACGTAATTTATTAAATAAAAAGATGTATACTCACAAACCAACGTGATTATAGGCAGTAAAGGTGATCCACAAATACAGTCACAATGCAAACTGTGTCTAATGATGCGGATAAGCTGACGCGTTTCGGGAGCTTAACCCCCTCTGAGGAAGGTTTGTGAGTATACATCTTTTTATTTAATAAATCACATGTTATACCATGGTAATGCACGATGAGAGTGCGCCCTTGTTTGTTTTTATTTATATATATATATATATATATATATATATATATATATATATATATACACAGTGGGGATCGAAAGTTTGGGCACCCCAGCTACAAATTTGTATTAATGTGCATAAAGAAGCCAAGGAAAGATGGAAAAATCTCCAAAAGGCATCAAATTACAGATTAGACATTCTTATAATATGTCAACAAAAGTTAGATTTTATTTCCATCATTTACACTCTCAAAATAACAGAAAACAAAAAAACAAAGAAATAATATAAAATGCAATATATATATATATATATATATATATATATATATATAAAATGGGTTATGTATTGTGTTTTTTTGTTGCATTAACATTCATTAAAGTGTATTAATTCCCCAAAAAATTGCATTTAAAAATTGCTGTGACATAAAAAATTGCAACACTACCATTTAATTCTCTAGGGTCCTTGAAGAGTATGTATAATTTTTCAGCGTTCTCAGTAATTTTCTTGCAAAAAAATTGGTGATTTTTACACGTAGGAAAGAAATGTCAGAATAGGCTTGGAAAGGTATGACTCAAACTTAACTTACATACCAACCAAAAATAGCCAGTAAGTATCCACAATCCATAGTGATGTATTCTTCAAAATGAAGAAAAATCTCAGACTTGACTAAACAATCTCAGCCAGATAAAAAAAGCCCAAATCCAGCCAACACACAGCCCCATTTAGGTTACAAAGTACTTAGATACCAACCAAAGTGGCCAGTAAGTTTCTACAATCCACAAAATGAAGAAAAATCAGACTTGACTAAACAACCCCTGTACTCAGCTTCTTATAATGTATGGTTGGCAGCAAACCCCCCCCCAAAAAAGCCCAAATCCAGCCAACACACAGCCACATTTAGATAACATTCCACAAGCCATACCTGTTGTAAAAAAGTGTGCTGCATCACAAGATGCTCAGGGAAAGTCACTGCTCAGAATTGTCTCTATTGTGACCCCATATACTTTATACATGGCGTACCTGTCCGAGAGTCCCATGCTGGAACCGATGACTGAATAACATCATTTGGTCTACCAAGCACATGCACAGTGCCTATACATTACCTTCTTGCCGACCAGCCACTGTAGAAATACGTGGCAGGGCGGCACGGCTGCGCAAAACCACGGTTTAAAACATGCTTTTGCAAAACAGGTAGGGGGTGCGCGTGAAGCACGCCACCGCCCTACCTCCGCCGATCGCGGCTGCGGGTGTCAGTCGCCAGGTCATGGCCGGTCATTACCTGCCGTGTCCCGGCGATTAGCGACAATCACTGACAGAGAGGACGGCTGCAGTGTTTACACGGCACCTCTGCTTTCTGTCAGTTCCCTGTCAGCTCCTGACATGCTGATCCGGAGAGAAGAGTTTATCTCTCCGGATCAGCGTGTTCCCATGCAGTACACACCCCCGCCCCCTAGTAAAACACTCCCCTCACACAGTTAACCCTTTCATTGAATAAAAAAGTTAACCCCTTCCTCCCCAGTGCCATTAGTACAGTGTCAGTGGGTTTTTTTTGCACTGATCACTGTGTTGTGTCACTGGGGATATCAGTGACCCCAAGTCAGTTCCCCCCCAGTGTCAGAATGTCCACCGCAGTCCTGCAGTCCTGCCATAAGTCGCTGTCGCCGCCATAAGTCACTAATCGCTGCCAAAAGTCGCTGATCGCCGCCATTATTAGTATAAAAGAAAATTAAAAATCCCAGTATCTTTCCCACCATTTGTAAAGCCTATAACTTTCACGTAAACTAATTAATTTACACGTATTGGGTTTTTTTTCAGCAAAGACATGTCGCAGAATGCATTTTGGCCGAAATTTATGACGAAATTTGATTTTTACATTTTTTTACTGGACATGTTTTATAGTAAAAAGTCCAAAATATAGTTTTTTTTCCTCAAAATTGTCAGCCTTTTTTTTATAGCGCAAAAAATAAAAAGCGCACAGGCGATCAAATACCACCGAAAGAAAGCGCAATTTGTGGGAAAAAAAAGGACGTAAATGTAATTTGGGTGCAGTGTTGCATGACCGCGCAATTGTCAGTTAAAGTAACTTCTGTAACCGCTTCCTGACCACCCTATAGCAGAAATACTGCTACAGGGCGGCATGGGTGCGCAAAATCACATATATATATATACATGATTTGCGCTCCCATGGTTTTCACGCCCCTCCCAGATAGCATCAGATTGGCCGTCAGTACACTAGTAATCACATTTAACCCCTTGATTGCCAGGAGCACGCTCATGTACAATAAATCTCCATTGCTAGTATAGTGTCTGAACGGGTCAATATTCAATATATTTGATCAGATCAGCACGATACCAGCGTTCACATTAGTATAGCATCCCCAAAAATGCAGTGTTAGCGGGATCAGCCCCGGCACCTGCCAGCACCTGTGTTTACCCCCTACGCTTACCCCCCCTTCTCCCCCAGCAAGTGCAGTGTCAGTAGGTCCCTGTCACTTGATACATTGCACACAAAACCACAGTGTTCGCAGAATCAGGCCTGATCTCTGTTAGCACTTGCCGGTAAATTTTGATGACTCTCATATGCAGCAGTACTAGTGCCAGTACTAGTGCCGCTCTACCTTTTGGTGAACTGGCGAGTACCAGCAGTCTAGTACATCTTGGTCTTTCACATACCTCCTTGATTTTTGTAGCTGTTCTTCACAGAATATCTGTATGCATTGATTGTGGATCAAAGCAATTTATATGCACAACAATATATCGCCGCCAACCCAAATTCAAACCTTGCCAGACCAATCGCATGGAAACTCATTACGGTTTTCGAATTTACATTTTTTTGGGGCCTAACCCTCAACATGGGCATTACTAAAAGAAATGAATTGCGGTTGTATTGGTCCGCAGACCCGATTCATCATATTCTCGTGTTCTCTGCTGCCATGGCCAGGCATAGATATGAGAGTATCATGTGTTTTATGCATTTCAACGACAATACACTCTGTCATCCTCGGGGTGACCCTGAATTTGACCGGCTCCACGGAATTCAGCCCCTCGCAAATCACCTTAACCAAAAATTTGCAGATGTCTATACTCCCCAGCAAAACATCTGGGTTGATGAGTCCCTCATTAATTTTTCTGGCCGCCTTGCGTTCAAACAATTTCTCCCTTGCAAGTGTGCCAGATATGGGATCAAGATGTAGAAGACCTGTGAGAGGACAACAGGCTATATTTATATCCATCCAGACTACATGGGGAGCAGTGGCAAGATAGTTGGGGACTTGGTGTCATCCTTTTTCCATATGGGGTACCACTTATATGTGGACAATTTTTATTCAAGTGTGCCACTATTTAGACATTTGTTCAATCTTGGAACTGGTGTTTGTGGCAAAGTGTGACCTAATGTGTGCCCACCATTAGAAGTGGGTGGATGCAGGGCGGTATATTCTAATGGTGGGCATACCACACACTTTTTCTGGCAGTGATTTCTTCTCATTTTTGTCATTCAGTCCACAGGCTGCATACAAAAAAAAAGAACATAGTATATATACCCAACAAGGACCAGCGATGTACTGGTACATCACTGGACTTTGAATGGTTATACCAGGATGATGTCTACAGCTGCAGGCATCATCCTGGTATCATTTTTTTCAGCTGGCGATCAGCTTTCATGTAAAAGCAATCCTAGTGGCTAATTAGCTGCAGGATTGCTTTTACAAGCAGTGGGATAGGATGTGCCCCCTCCCCCGCTGCCTTCCACAGCCTTCTCGGGCAGTCTCGTGCCATCGGGGGAACCTAAGAGTTCAGCCAGTGTTTCTGCCAGCTGACCATAGAGCTGATTGGAGACCAGAATGGTGCCAATCATCTCTATAGTCTAAGAAATCGGAAACTACGAGCATTTCATCACTTCAGTTTCGCAGGATATAAACAGTGCCATTTGTAAATTGAGAAAGCATCTGATCACACCGATTTTGGTTTGATTAGATAATGTAAGGGCAGAGGAGATATCTAGAGCCTGATAGACCCCAGATTTCTCAAAAAAGAATATATGACAATGCCCATTAAGGTTATAGGGGATATTTGCATTCCCTGTTATAGCATTAAAAGTGATCAAAAAAAAAATGAAAATTATAAATGTAAAAATAATAAAAAAGAATCAAAATAACTAGAAAAAAAAAATTGCCCCTCCCACGCGCGCACACCTGTGTGCACAAGCCTTGACCCTGTGCTGGTATGTAAACAGCTTTTGCACCATGCATGTGAGGTATTGCCGTGAACATCAGATCAAGGGCAGTAATTCTAACACTAGACCTCTTCTGTAAATCTAAAATGGTAGCTTTTAAAGGCTTTTAAAGTGTTGCCTATGGATATTAAAAATGTTTGCAGTTTGTTGCCATTGCACGGGGCATACGCAGTTTTAAAGCATGTCATGTTTGGTATCTATTTACTCGACATACCATTATCTTTTATAGTTTATGAAATAATTGGCCAATATATTGTGTTTTTATGCATTAAAGTAAAAAAAGTGTATTTTTTTTTTAAATTTGCTTTTGAAAAATCGCTGCACGAGTACTATGTGCCATAAAAAATTGTAGTACCCACCATTTTATTCACTAGGGTGTCTGCTTTAAAAAATATATAATGTTTGGGGGTTTAAATTAATTTCCTAGCAAAAAATACAGATTTTTTTCATGTGAACAAAAAGTGTCAGAAAAGGCTTGGTCTTCAGGTGGTTAGAAGAGTGAGTGATGAGTGGCATAAACTTCTAATGCTGGGCATAAAACACCCCCACCCCCCAAAACGACCCCTTTTTAGAAATTAGACACCCCAAACTATTTGCGGAGAGGCATGTTGAATCAATAGAAGAATTTATTTTTTTACCACAAGTTTTTGGAAAATGACAAAAAAAATCTTTTTTTTTTTACACAAAATTGTCACTTAAATGATTTACTGCTCACACATGCCATGGGTATATGTGGAATTACTCCCCAAAATACATTCTGTAACTTCTCTCGAGTATGGGGGTACCACATGTGAGAGACGTTTTGGCAGTCTAGCCAAGCACAGGACCCCAAAATCCAATAAGCACCTTCAGGCTTTTAAAGGGCTTTATTTTCTCATTACACTTCCAGACTACCTATCACAGTTTCGGAGGCCCTGAAATGCCAGGATAGCACCAACCCCCCCAAATTACCCCTCTTTGAAAAATAGACACCCCAAGGAATTTGATAAAAAGCACAGTATTTTGCAGATCTCATTTGTTGCCACAAGTTTTTGGAAAATGAAGAAAAAAAACAAAAACATATTTTTTCTATTATTTGTTTATACTTCAAAACCTTGTGAGAAAAAATGAGATCTGCAAAATACTCACCATGCCTCTTTTTAAAATCCTTGGGGTGTCTACTTTCCAGAAAGGGGTCATTTGGGGGGGGGGGGGGGTTTGGGGCTATCCTGGCATGTCAGGGCCTTTGAAACTGTGATAGGTAGTGAGGAAGTGAAATGAGGAAGTTACGCACCTTCAGGCTTTCAAAGTGGTCATTGGATTTCAGGCTCCTGTATGTGGCTAGGCTCCCAAAAAGTCTCACACACGTGGTATCCCCATACTCAGTAGAAGTAGCAGAATGTATTATGGGGTGTAATTCCACATATACCCATGGCTTGTGCGAGAAATAAATCATTTAAATGACAACTTTGTGTAAAAAAAAAAAAAAATGTTTTGTCATTTTCCAGAAACTTGTGGAAAAAAAATAAATCTTCCATGGACTCAATATGCCTCTCAGCAGATAGCACAGGGTGTCTACTTTCCGAAAAGGGGTCATTTGTACTATCCTGGTATTTTAGCACCTCAAGAAATGTGATAAGCAGTCAGAAAGTAAAAGCTGTGTAAATTCCATTATCTAAACCATATTTTGTAGACGCTATAATTTTCACACAAAGCAATCAATATACACTTATTGGGAATTTTTAACCAAAAACATGTAGCAGAATACATTTTGGCCTAAATTTATGATGAAATTTTAGTTTTTTTGGATATTTATTATGACCGAATTTTCTTCAAAATTTTTCTGGTTATAGCGACAAAAATAAAAAGTGCACAGGTGATAACATAGCACCAACAGAAAGCTCTATTTGTGTGAAAAAAAGGACATAAATTTAATTTATGTACCGTATTGCATGACCGCGCTATTGTCCGTTAAACTAGCGCAGCGCTGTATAGCAAAAAAATGGCGTAAATTGCAGTATCTATACCATAGTTTGTAGACGCTATAACTTTCACACAAAGCAATCAATATACACTTTTTGTAATTTTTTTTACCAAACACATGTAGCAGAATACATTTTGGCCTAAATTTATAACTAACTTTGAGTTTACTATATATTTTTTATAGCTGAAATTAAATAATATAATTTTTCTTCAACATTTTTGGTCTTTTTTTGTTTATAGCGTGAAAAATAAAAAGCGCACAGGTGATCAAATACCACCGAAAGAAAGCTCTATTTGTGGGAAAAAAAAGGACGTAAATTTCGTTTGGGTGCAGCATTGAATGATCGCGCAATTATCAGTTGAGTTAGTGCAGCGCCGAGTAGCAAAAAGAGGCCTGGTCATTGAAGGGGGTAAATCCTCATGAGGGCAAATGGTTAAGCTGATCATAAAGAGGGCAAGGAAGCACCTCATGGATGGTTGCTAACAGCAACAAGGGGCAGAGGAGACACACAGTCAACCCAGAGGCAAGGCACCCCCTACCACCTGTCAGGAGGCTGCATGCTTGCCCTGGGAGACCATTAATCACCTGTTGATATTGGATGCTATAACGCAAAAACTTCAAGGAGAGACATAAACCTCCTCTATGTGTTTCCACAGACCAAGACAGAAGTCATAAAACATGTGGCATGATAAAAAAAAATCAACATAGCGGCTGGCATTCGCCATTAATGATCCTATAGGGTTTCCCAGAAGTTGCACTAAGCTCTTAAGTGTATAAAATGTGGGGGGGTATACAGGAAATGTAGTATTTATAAAATCAAAAGTATCCTTATTAATGAGGCTAAATAAATAGGCATGTATGAGAAGGATCCTAAACGTTTCGATAAACCCCTATGTTTCTTCTGTGGATATTATTTTGTACGAGTCTTTGTTAACAAGTATATCAACATATTCTGATATTGAATTTCAGTTATGAGCACAACATTGTCCCCCTTATCAGAGGGTTTTATGATACGATCTTTTTTATTTTGTAGGCTCATAAGCCCCTGCATTGTAAGTGGGCCATGTTGTAGTCAATTGGCTGAATGGCCAGCTTTTTTATATCTTTTACTGTCTGGGTCAAAAAATGACCCGTTGTTTGCATTTGTAAGTAATTCCAGGAAATTTTTTTGACTTTGGTTTCATTACTGTGGGAGAGGCCTGCCTCTCAATACCACTTCTCACCCCTTGAGCAGGGGGATCCAACTCCGTAGAGACCTCTTCAAGTAATAACATAGGATCCCCTAGGGCATAGAAATCTTGCAATGAGGAATGTCTCCACTATCCTGTCATTTATTTTTCTGTCTTTAATTGTTGATATTCTTTATCAAAGACATAATGGTAAATTAAATTATTGGCAACAAATATAGAACCTTGATTACCTCAGATTTGTCCAAATTTGTAGTGGGGCAGAAACTAAGTCCCAGGGAAAAAACGGATTCTTCCACAGGTATCAGGGAATAGAGAGCCAGATGAATACTATTTAGTTCTGTGTCAGGGGCAAAAGAAGAGGAAGTTGAGTACTGATGACATAGGAGTCCATACTGCCCACCCTGCAATTGTCCTGATTGAGACCTAAAAGAAATGTGAGCTTATTAACCAGTGCAAAGTTGGGTTGTACTGTAGATTTAATTATATCTATAGGCAAAGCATGACTGGACCTAGAACCTGTAATGACAGTTAGTGTCATAACTAAGTTATTGAATGCCTGAGTGCCATGTGTTAGTGAAGGTCCATCACCAGAGTGGGACAGTTCACCAGTGTTACTATGAAACAAATGGGGATTGAATTACTGAGAAGAATTAAGTCGTTGTTTAGAATGATCATGTTCAGTCTTACCCACCTCTTATGTGCCCAATATCATGTAGTAGCATTCGGTGCTGTGCGATTCCAAGATTGCTCTTGTGAAAAAGAATAAAAAGAAAAATCTGACTTTGTACCTTCATTTTGTGCTGTTGATTGTGTGCAAGTAAAGGATTTCCTAGAATCCATTTCCCTACCTTGCTGAAAATTATGCCAACGATATGCAAAGCTCTCCATAACCACTTGCCATCCAGAAGATATATCTCCCTTCCCGACCAGGCTATTTTATGGCGCTGCGTTACTTTAACTGACAATTGCGCAGTCATGCAATGCTGCACCCAAATTACATTTATGTCCTTTTTTCTGACGAATAGAGCTTTCTTTTGGTGGTATTTGATCGCCTGTGTGGTTTTTATTTTTTTGCAATAAAAATAAAAGATCGACAATTTTGAAAAAATAACAATAATTTAGACTTTTTGCTATTTACCTCCTTGGCGGTATGATTATTTCCGATTATTTGCGCTGAAAGCGGTACCATTTTTTTTGCATGGAAATGTGTAGTTTTTTATTGTAGGCTGTAATTTTTAGGAATAACTCACTGAAATCTGTACGAACAAGAGTCTAGTAAACATCCCGGGTAGGATAAAATTTGAAACACGAAATCATAAATTATAATTTAATAAATAATCATAAAAAATAATAATATAATAATAATAAATTTAATTCAATAATATAATCAAACCAAAAACACTGAAATTTGAAATACAGAGGCAAATTCGCACATCGCTGAGCAAAGTCGCAAAATCGTTTTCAGTGTCTGATGACGAATTTCCCCACGAATCATTATCACTCAATTCTGCAAGTGGTTCTGATTTACTATCGCTGTTCTCTAGCTGGTCTAAAACCGTTTTTGACGTAAAGGGACGCTTATTGGACGCCATTGACTTTTCTAAGTTTACAGGCAGAAAGAACAGTCAAAATGCAGGCAGGGCACAGGACAAAGCAGTAGGGACAAAATGTATGTGAAATGCATTGAAACAGCAATGTTTTACTATGTAATAATTTTTTAAAAAAATGACTTTTTTAAAAATTTCAAATTTGCCGCCGGTTCCGGTGCCCGTACGTCCTGACGTCACAGGGACCGGAACACGGAAGCCAGATGCCGGCATCGGCCGGAGGAGATGGCCGGGGACGCTGCAGGGGACACATCGTGGGAGCGAAGGACAAGGTAAGCGCTGCAGGGACTCCCTGAGCAATGCCGCATGGTAAGCCCGAGTGTAGCTCGGGGTTACCGCTCTTGGTACTCAAATTTTACCCCGAGCTACACTCGGGAATACCGCCAAGGAGGTTAAACATGCCCAGTAAAAAAATTAAGAAAAATCTAATTTGTCATAAATTTAGGCCAAAATGTATTCTGCTACATGTCTTTGCTAAAAAAAAAATCCCAATACGTGTACAGTAAATTAATTTGTTCGCATGATCAGTGCTAATAAAAAGACACTGTACTAATGGCACTGGGCATGAAGGGGTTAACTTGTGGGGGCTATCAAGGGTCAACTGTGTGCTGTGTGCTGTTTTACATTTAGTTCTGTTTTTGTGCTTCACTGGAAGAACACTGCTTTGCATGGCTCTGCTGTGCACAGCCATGCAAAGTAGTGTGCAGGAGCTGACAGGGAAGAGAACTGTTTTTTTACTAACAGTTCTCCCCCCTGTCGGAGATCCTCAGCAATCACCGGGCCTGTGAGAGTAATTAAAGACCTATATTCATGGCGGCAAATGGTGGCATGAGTAGGGCGTATGCGCACCCCCTACCTGGAAATGCGAAATCTTGTATATATACACATGATTTTGCACACAGCTGCCGCCCTGTAGCATTATTTTTGTTATGGGGCGGGGCTAAAGTGGATAAAAGCTAAACATTGTAAACATAAAGACTAATTAACTATAAACATAATTTTCAATACACTTCAAATGTGTTTACCTGATGTATACTGAAAGATCAATTTTCAGTATTGCTACAATATGATGTTTCTGTATACTACTGTATATCTTGCAGAGTCCTGATGGTCTTACAGCTGATCTCAAGACACACATATAAATACATTAATAAATAAATGGTAGCTGTTTTAACTGCAAAAGTAACTGTATTTCTGTCAGTCACAGCATAGTCATGTCTAGCAGAGAAGGGACCCTGATTTTTCACTGTTGCAGTTCACTTTCACTTACAGGTCTTCCTACCCTGTTACTGAACAGTGAAAGGAGCAGCAGCACAAAGATAAGCTCATCTCTCAATTATGCCCTTTCTGCTTCCATCAGCACAATGTTCTTGTTTATCCCCCATTCTGAACTCTGCTGTAGAGGGCCTGAAAAGGGATGATACCAAGTTATATTCAGTAAATTATGCTGATTGCATTCACAGAGCTGAATTATTTGTGCTTTTTGATTCTTGTTTAGAAATTATACTTATCCCTGAGATCTGAGGTGTTAAAAAAAGACTATGAGCTACTAAAGACAGAGTAGTTTGCTGGAAAATTAAGGCTAACAGTTAATTCCATGAACTGATGCCCTCCTTCATTGACCACAGCTCTGATCCCTATTGTATTGACTATGCTGAAAGTTCTCTTACTACTTCTCCCTGATATAGACATGCTTTATTAATGACAGTAGGGAGCTCACTTGAGAGCACCATCAAACTTTGCTACTGGGCCACATGATCTGTAGTTGAATCCTTGCCTTCCAGTATCTACTATTAACAGGATTGTGATATGTTACCCTTCTGTCTCATAATAATCCTCCTAATAAATATTTTAATGGTAACTCTCTTAATAAAACGCTGTCACAATTCATAAATATAGATGTTTTGAGTGTTTAGTTTGGTTTAACATAGACTGGCTCTTATGGAAAATGTGTTGATTGTTATAAATGAAGGAACTTTGCCCTACATTTGTAGCAGAATAGCCTCATAATATGTATTGAAGAATAAAAATATAGCTAAGCATAGATACCAAGATCAGGTGGTATATACCCCTAAAGCTAATAGTAGAATTTCATGTAGGATCTAGCACTTCCAATGCACCTATGTAGAACCCAATCAGTTTATGTCAAAGATAGCATTACAAAAATATAGCCCCCCTAAAAGCAGAACCAATGATGAAAATAATCTCTGGTTGGGCTGCATTTGCAAAAGTATGACCTCTGGCCACATTGATCAAATCAGGGCCAGGCCTATGTCCATACCTTCATTGAGTCCTTGTGGGGCCAAGCTGGTGAGCACATATATCCAATATAACCTCACACAGCCTTTTAGGTATAAGTCCAAGATCCTTAATGTCAATAAAAGTGAATTTCATCCATAAAGGGCTCGATGTCCGGCCCACATAAAGCAACCCACAGACGTTCATAAACCACAAACTTGGTCCTGCAGCTTATAATATTTTTTTTTTCCTTTAAACATTTTTGCATTCATGATCACAGCTTCTTTTTTCCTGTGCCACATAAAAAGGAAATACACAAAATTGTGTACACCCCACTTAAAACATTCTGCTTAATCAAAGAATATACAACATTTTTTGGTTTAAAGGTCTTACTTTACATGGCTCCAATCCTTTTTTCCATGCCCACAGGCTTTTAAAAGATCACCCTAGGCTTATCTGTTGAGATGCTCTTAAGGATGCAATCTGCCTGAAGAATCTTTCAGTGTCTGTTCATTACCTTTGTGGTCAAAGACACATGATTATTATACTGTGTGCTAAAAGAAACTATTTCTTCTCTCCTATGCTCCCTCTTTTCTTTATGTTTCTTGAAAGCCTGATTAATGACTGCTCCTTTATACTAGCTTTTGAAAAATTATTTCTTTAGAACTATACCCTGATTATATTAGTTTTCATCCCTTGTATATGTGCATCGTAGTCTGCAGAATTGACCTTCTGTCACTGTTGTGTAAGTATGTGTTCCCCACCATGAGTTTAAAGTGTGCCTTCAAAAATGATTTTTACATTACACCAATGATCATCATGTTTAGCAGTTTCAATATGCAATGCCTAACTTGACAGTAACTCTACGACTAATGTACCTACCTAATCACTGTTTACATTGCTTTTTAAAGACATGTAAGTTATTTATTTGGTACACTGTTTTACTAAATAAGCTGCCAATATTTTTATTAGAAGCTGACAAATGGCGAACAATTTATTTTTGTAGCCTCCATAGCGTTCTGATTATGTCAGTATTTCTGTGCTCAAAGCTGTACATTTTTTTGCATGGAAATATGTATTTTATTTTATTGTAGGCCTGTAATTTTTAGGAATAACGCACTGAAATCTGTCTGAACAAGAGTCTAGTAAACATTCCGGGTATGTTAAAATTTGAAACACGAAATCATAAAATATAATTTAATAAATAATCATAAAAAATAATAATATAATAATAAATTTAATTCAATAATGTAATCAAACCAAAAACACTGAAATGTGAAATATAGCGCCAAGTTCGCACATCACTGAGCAAAGTCGCAAAATCGTTTTCAGTGTCTGATGACAAATTTCCCAATGAATCATTATCACTCAATTCTGCAAGTGGTTCTACTTTACTATCGCTGTTCTCTAGCTGGTCTAAAACCGCTTTTGACCTAAAGGGACGCTTTTTGGACACCATTGACATTTCTCAGTTTCCAGGCAGAAAGAACAGTAAAAATGCAGGCAGGGTACATGACAAAGCACTAGGGACAAAATGTATGTGAAATGGTTTGATACAGTAATGTTTTATTATGTGATTTTAGTGTATTTAGTGAATGTCACTTTTTCACATTTTTAAATTTCCCGCCAGTTCTGTCCCCGTACGTCCTGACGTCGCAGGGAACGGAACCCAAAAGACAGATGCCGGCATCGGCCGGAGGACATTGCCGGAGACGCTGCAGGAGGGACATCGCGGGAGAGCAGGACAAGGTAAGTGCAGAAGAGATCCCGGAGCAGCGCTGCATGGTATTCCTGAGTGTAGCTCAGGGTTACTGCTTGTGGTACTGAAACTTTACCCCGAGCTACACTCGGGAATACCTCCAGGGAGGTTTAATAGTATTCACATAATATTTTTATTAAAAAAATTAAACCTTTTACTGAAATATTTTTGTATTACACACAGTAACCAACTTACTGTGTGAGGCAAAGTGAGACCAGCACAGTCAGTAACACGGGTTCATACTCCTGGGTCTAATATGGTACACTACCATTCTTTCACCAAGATTCAATATGACTGGAACCTTTAATCTGCAGAATGCGGTCAAGAAGGAGCTAAACTTGGCTCAATCTTTAAAGCTAAAAAGCAAAAATTTAGGATTACATATACACATTATTTAACCACCTCCCGCCTGCCATATAAGGTATTGAGGGGCGCAAGGCAGTTCTCTCGTTCTGGGAGGACATCATATGATGTCCTCCCACTCTAACCACGCGTGTGCAGCTCCGGCAGTGCGGCGATCAGTGGTGTGCTGTGTCCCTCGGACACAGTGGATCACCGATCAATGGAAAGAGCCGAAGATGTCGCCTTGGTCATGTGATCAGCTGTGTCCAATCACAGCTGATCGCAGGTAAATAGGGCAATGCCGGTTATCGGCATTTCTCTTCTCACGAGCTGTCACCCTGACAGCTCACGAGGAGAGACGGTAATCAGCATTCTTCAGAGGGGACATGTACACTGATCATCAGGGCACTGATGATCAGTGTGCCCTGATGATCAGTGTAGCCCCAGCAGTGCCACCTGTCAGTGTCCATCAATGCCACCTGCCAGTGCCAATCAGTGCCTCATCAATGCCACATATCAGTGCCTACCAGTGCACATCAATGCCACATATCAGTGCCCATCTGAGCTGCCTTTTAGTGTCACCTATCAATGGCAGTCAGTGCCACCTATCAGTGCTGCCAATCAGTGCCGCCTATCAGTGCCAGTCAGTGTCGCCTATCAGTGCGCATCAGTGCTGCCTATCAGTGCCAGTCAGTGCTGCCTATCAGTGCCACATAACAGTGCCAGTCAATGCCACCAAACAGCATCAGTCAGTGCCGCCTATCAGTGCCAGTTAGTGCCGTCTATCAGTGCCCATCAGTTCCACCTATAAGTGCCCATCAGTGCAGCCTATCAGTGTCCATCAATGCAGCCTCATTAGCGCACATCAGTGAAGGAGAAAAATAACTTATTTACAAAATGTTATAACAAAAACTAAGAAAAAACTTTTTTTTTTTAAATTTTCAGTTTTTGGTTTGTTTAGCAAAAAATAAAAAACCCAGAGGTGATAAAATACCACCAAAAGAAATCTCTATCTGTCTCAAAAAAATGATAAAAAATTCATATGGGTACATTGTTGCATGACCGTGCAATTGTCATTCAAAGTGTGACAGCACAGAAGCTGAAAACTGGCCTGGGCAGGAAGGGGGTATAAGTGCCCTGTAGGCAAGTGGTTAAAGTGTAACTCGGTATATAAATTAACCAGTTCAGCTAAAGAGAGAAGGGGTAGTCACAAGCTGATGGCTGCAGTAGCAGCCACCAGCCAGTGTCCATTTTCCTCCTGGCTGTAAAGTGAAAGAGATCTGGTGGCTATATAACTGCAGATCGCTTTCACAGTGCGGGTGGAGCAATCGCACCAGTGTAACTCCTGGGTTCTGCCACTCCATGAGGAGCCCAGGACCACATCAGAGGGTTTCAAAATGGCAGTAGGAGGAGACCGAGGAATATCCATTCCTTGATCTCTCTATCTGGAATGCAACTAGAAGTAACAAGGATTTCATCACTTCTGGTTTCAGAGCCTGCTTTTCATTGGCTGATACAGCCAAAGAAGCATGTAATTGAGCAAATCTCTGCCCAGTTACATACCTGGGAGGCAGGAAAGACATTAGGGTCAATGTGTTTTCTGGAGTGATGAATCATGCTTCTCTGTCTGGCAATCCAATGGACATGTCTGGGTTTGGCGGTTGCCAGGAAAACGGTACTTGCCTGACTGCATTGTGCCAAGTGTAAAGTTTGGAGGAAGGGGGACTATGGTGTGGGGTCGTTTTTCAGGGGTTTGGCTTGGCCCCTTAGTTCCAGTGACGGGAACTCTTAAGACATCAACATACCAAGACATTTTGGACAATTTCATGCTCCCAGCTTTGTGAGAACAATTCGGAGATGGCCCCTTCCTGTTCCAACATGACTGCACACCAGTGCACAAAGCAAGGTCTATAAAGACATGGATGAGTTTGGGGTGAAGGAATTTGACTGGCTTGCATACAGTCCTGACCTCAACCCAAGAGAACACCTTTAGGATGAATTAGAGTGGAGACTGTGGACCAAGCCTTCTCGTCTGACATCAGTGCCTGACCTCACAAATGCGCTCCTGGAAGAATGGTCAAACATTCCCATAGATACATCCCTAAACCTTGTGGACAGGTTTCCCAGAAGAGTTAAAGCTGTTATAGCTCAATATTGAACCCTATGGACCAGGGGTGGACTGACAAATTATGGGGCCCCTGGGCAATAGGGGTCCATGGGGCCCCTGTGTCCTTGCCCACACTCAAAAAGTCTATAAAAAAGGAACCAGGGGCATTTCATGGGGCCCCCTACTGACCCCGGGCCCTCGGGCAGTGCCTGAGTGCTCAAATGGTCAGTCCGCCCCTGCTATGGACTAAGACTAGGATGCCATTAAAGATCATGTGTGTGTAAAGGCAGGTGTCCCAACACTTTTGGCAATAGTGTGTAGCTTAGCATGTTTCATGTCTGACACTTTTTCAAGAGCAGAAGGTGCATATATCGGACTACTACAAAGCTTAAGCAAGAAGGGATTCCAAAATGTGTTATGCCATAGGAGACAAAACGCCCCGCACCAGAAAAAAGAAAGGGGAAAAAAATCAAAAATTCATTAGGAGCGGGGTGATATCAGTTGATCACATCTGTCCCAGTAGAAAATCCCAAGGAGAGATACTCAAACATACTCCTTCAAAACTACAATAAGGCCACTGGATATAATATGTAGAAAATCAAATGTGCAAAGTTTATATTTACATAGTGCTAGGCTGGCGGACCATAGGGACAGACATTTATAGTGCAGAAGTACAAACCTAGTTTCACTCGTCCATATATATATGTGTACTGAAAACATATCCAGGGATCCCCCAGTTGACTCTTCCAAAGGAGCAGATGTAGTACATGCAAGATTTGAAGGAAACTTAGGAAGCATCAAAAGTTTATTGTCTGATTAGATGAACTGGTTAACACTAGCTAGTAAGCAGTCGAAGCTGCAGGGGTTATAGGATGGTCTGCAGAAGAAGATGATAAGAAAACTTTGAGATTGCAAGTCAAAATCAAACAGCTTGGTTAGCTTAGTAGGATAAAAAGAGGCATAATTAATGTGATGCTTCCACAGTTTTTGGACACTTGCAAAAAAAATTGCATTTTGAAAGGCAAGCTAAACTGAGCCTATATCAAATTACTATGTCAAATGTTTTACACCCAACATGTGGCATCTTTCACGGAGATTATGGCTATCATCATCATCTGTGAGGAGTTGGCTCCTGTTTGCTCCCAAATTCATCATTTCTCTGCAGCTTTTGCTGGCATCATAACAAACAGATATGCCAACAAAGGTACTTGATATGATTGCCAATTTTTTAAACATCAAACACTAAAAAAGGTTGCTAATGCTCATTTGGGCTTGTCCGTGATTCTGGAATTTGAACTAAACCTTTAACGCATGATCTGCTGGGTCTGAAGCCTCGATCAATGGCCTAATGTAGCATAGTTTGCAATAGAGATTTTCTCATAGCCACCCCTTTATCTTTTTGAAGGAAGTATTCAACTCTGCATGTGTTTTTGTCACTGAGCAGTATGCAAAATTTTGTGCCACAAAAATGAAAAGATTATCATTTATGAACGTGAATCAGGGATGGATTATCCATATGTTTGAGCCGCCTTTACTTTATAGCAATGAAAACATCCACCACTACTGACATTTTCTTTGTTACCCACATGCTACTACAATAATATGATCCAGATCCATTTCTACCCCTGTCCTCATAGCTAGCTACTGATGGTGCTACCTCTACTTCAAAAACTAAGGAAAAAAATGTGTCAATCAAGATTGAAGGAAAACAATGTGCCTATCATGCATAATTGCTGGTGCTCCAGTGGACAAAAAAAATTCTAGTTCTTATTTTTTTCATTCAAAAATTGCCTGTCAATAAACCTGACATCAAAAAATTATGAAAAACTTTACCTGAAGATACCTCATTAAGAAAATACTCACTTACCCTGTTTTATTTTCTGAATCTTTTTGCACAGATATTTAAAGGTGTATAAATGAGGTGTGTGGGGAATGGTCATGCTTCCCCCCCCCTACAAATAATTGCTTAAAATCTGGAGAATTTGATGACCAGGTAAATGATACATATTCATACTGTATCTCTTATACTCGTGTCTTAATTACATAAAAGAAACCACAATGGAGGAGAGTAATGGCAAGAAAGATGCCTTTTAATTGTACCCAAACTTGAAAGAGAGAAATTGCCTACAATATTAGATAATGAAAAGTAGTTCAAGCAAAAAAATCATTGAAAGGGATTGCTGAAAAGGCACAATGTTTCGCCTGTGGGTGTTAGGTTTCATGATTCCCTTCACTATGAATAATACACATTTATCAATGCTAAGACTTAAATAGCAGCAGTGGAAAACACCATCAGCCAAAGCTGCCTCTTGCATTCTCTGTTTTTCATTGGTGTTTTTTATTCTGCCTGACATAAGTTATTGCATTAAAACAACAGATCATGGCATTTTGTGTAAGAAAAAGTGATAAGCTGCCTCTTCTGTGCATAGTATTGTCCTTAGACTCAGCACTTTGTTCGCAAAAGCATTAATTTTTATTGGAGCAAAGCAAAAAATGGTACTTGTTTGTCACAGCACTGTCTAAAAACATTTTTACTTCCATGATATTAAGTACATTTTGCTTAAATCAGAATACAAGGAAGATTATTTTAATAGACTTAGGATAGAAGCACCAAAGATTCTGTGCACTTGGGTATGCAGCCATGTTGTATATGTTTGTTTTCCTAGATATATTTAGCATATGCATTCAGAAATGCTGAAATTTTAGAGTTCATGTATACACTACTACCTCGACATAACTGGGTCATTCTCTGGAAAACGTTATTCTGCTTACTCCTGCCATTCCAGATTCTTATATGTCAATCTAAAACTGTACACCAAAACAGCATGTTGGATTTTGCATTATTATCACAGGGACATTATTATCACAAAGGGACATGCCAACCGTTTGCTATGACTATGCATTTAAGAGGTGTGGCCTCCTTTCCAAAGCCACACCCACTCAAGCTGAACTATGTTTTTAAAGCGCCACCTCCTCCCAAATGAGAGACCTGTCCAGGAGAGGCAAGCAGCAAAATGTCTTATATACACTACAAAAGTGGTGGGTTATATGAGCAATCATATTTACATTTAAAAAACATGTAGATAAGACTCTTACTCCATATTATAAAAACAAATTTGAAAACTGCCCCTCTCAAGCCTGCACACAGGCAGGATATGAGTTGAATTATGTTCAGCATCATATTTCCTATGAGCCTAAGCCATCATGGTCATGTCACAATATCATCATGCCAGTTGGGGCTCACATATCTCCTGGACACCACAGTGCTTAGGTGTCATTAGTGAGCGCCACACTCTCCAGGAGGAATATTGCTCACAGTCCAAACTGGAGAAATAGAACCCTTGATATCACCTTGCTGGCCTAAAGACTTTAGGAAAAAAGGTATGTATTTAAACATTTTATTAAAAAAAGCAGCAGAGGACAGGAAGGGGAAAGAGTGCAGAGACTCACAAAATATAGGGTATTACAGACATGACATACACATTTTAAGAGTGCTTCATAAAAAAATGTTGGATAAGTATGTATAAATTTGTATTTTTATGAGAAAACTTGCCATGACATCACATTGCCATTTAAGGTAAGGTAAAAATCTTCCATAAATTAAGACCCTCTAAAAGAAAGGAACATCCTTGAGGAAGTCACGTGATTCGTGATGTAACGTGTAAAGGAAGGAAGTGCGGTAACATCATTTCTGATCGGACAGCAGCTGCCATATTGGTATACCTGTTCCTGTGTATTTTACTACCAATGCTTGTATGGGTCTGCTGGCCTGATTTTAAAAGTTGAGTATTCTATACCTGGTTTTTATACATTAACACCTTCCCACCTGGCCTATAGCAGATTGATGGCCGGGCGAGACACTTGCCGTTGTGACTGGGCATCATATGACGTCCTGTCAAAATGAGCCGCTCCACGGGACACAGCCGATGACATATCACTACATCGGCCCGTTGTCAGTGTCATGTGACTGCAATCACAGCAGATCACATGTCAATTGTATACAATGGATGGCTTCCTGTCATGCCCTCCATTGTATACAATTATGTTGTTAGCTGTTACTGGTCAAGGCAGTCACATGATACAGACAGGACCAATCACAGCCCATCTGTAACATGTGATCAGCTTTGCCCAATCACAACTAATCACAACAAAAAAAGACTGAATTAATCAGTTTCATTCAGTAACAATGATTGCAAATATCAATGAAATACATTGGTATTAGCAATCATAATGTGTAAAAAAAAAAAAATCCTGATCACTTGCCCAGAGTAGTTCAATGTTACTATTGTAACATTGTATTGCTTTGGTCACAGTGTGCTGAAAAATAAAATAGTAAAAAAAAATGTAGTAAAAAATCAAAAAAATAATAGAAACATTTGAAAAAAAATAATACTAGTTCAATTATTATTTTTATTATTTTCACCAAATAAATGTAGCAGAATACATTTTGATCTAAATTTATGAAGAAATGTTATTTATTTGCAAAATTTTATAACAGAAACAAAGAAAAGTGTGTTTTTTTTTCAAAAGTTTCAGGTGCTTTTTGTTTTATTTAGCAAAAAATAAAAAAACTCAGTGGTGATTAAATACCACCAAAAGAAAGCACTATTTGTTTGAAAAAATAATAACAATTTCATATGGGTACAGTGTTGAATGACTGTGCAATTGTCATTCAAAGTGCGACAGCGCTGAAAGCTGAAAATTGGCCTGGGAAGGAAGAGGGTATAAGTGCCCAGTATTGAAGTGGTTAAATATGGACATGTTGCACTATGAGATGTCCTTTGATGTTTTTTTGAACATGGATTTATGAGGCATTGGAGAAGGAGCCAGTAAAATATGAGGAGAGCTGGTTGGATTTTGGTTTGATATTAAAGCATATTTGATCTATATTCCCTATAGGTCAAAGTGGGAGGTGAGCGTGCACGCTAGCTGGTGGACGATTTTTAAGGTTGGTCACTTTTCAAGTCACATGTGAAATATATGCTGATTTAAAATATTTTCTGCATTACAGATCTTGATTTTTACTACATTTATGGACATTTATTCACAGACTATCACTGGATCGAGGGCTCAGCCAGGTGTTTATTTAATTTAATATTATTTAATAATATCTTTTTATTTTATGCGCTTTGAAAATTTTCATCTTGCCACATGATACGGCAGAGCCAATTTTCATTGAGGAATCATAAAGAGTCCGTATCATCACTGGCAGTTTCTTTGATAAAGTGAAGGCAACTTGATGGCAACATAGACAAAGCTGGAATTCTAAGACTTAATTCTGTTAGGCCCCTTTCACACTGAGCAGAATCTACTTTTCTCAGCAGAAGATCTATCCTCTGATCTCCTGCTGAGCAGAGCAAGAAGAAGACAAGTCCATGTCCGTTTATGTAGAGCAGACATGGACCGAGCCCATTCTGCTCTATGGTAGTAAAAGAACCGGCTATCTGTTTACACCTGACTGTCCTTTGAACCGCTCTGCCTAGATGGAGGAGGATGGATCCCCTTCCGTTTGTTTTTAGCACACTGTAGAATATGAAGAATGGCAATAACCTGAATTTCTTTTCTCAAATACCAGTAGTGACTATGTTTATCAGACTTTTAACAGACACAAATGGAAACATGTAACTATTGTATAATACATTGCATGTACAAAATTACTTAGTAATGATGAACATTTGAATTAGAAAACAAAACTGAAGGGGATAATCCATCATTTTTTATTTCCCCCTGCCATGACTAACAAAATATTATGTTCAAATGTCATGGCTTGAAATAGTGTTATAAAGTAACTTTGTTTATTAAAATTGAATCAGAATATCTTGTTTAGTTACTCTAATCTCAAATCATGTTTCTGTTAAAGGCTTTATGATATCATGGGAAGATATCTTACGATATCTTGGGGAATTGTTATTGTTTAGTCTGACAAATTCTATGCAAATAGGAACCTCTCTTACTATTCATGTACTGTATATATCTGAACATCTTGGTTTCTGAAAAGATATTTTTATAAATAAAAAATCTGAAATAATTCCTTTAAGAGCTTGTTTACACCTGCTTTCCTATCTGAAAAGCAATCCACATTCAGATTACTCTACAGAAAGCATTTGAAAGGCATCGGGGAGACATTATTTCACCTTTCCACTGCCTATTTTAACTCCCTAAATACTGGACAGCTGAGCTGCAACCACACACAGTACTGCTTGCCAAGTGCGACAGGAAGTAAAATTTCTGCCTTGGCCATGGCGTGTGTTCACACCAGGCCCAGGCCGCAGGAGAACAGATGAGGGGTGGTAACACATGGCTCAACTGTGGGGTTTTACAACCCCCCAATTACAAATGTAAACAAGTCCTAAAAGTGTTCTTCTTGGTCCTTGATCCTTTGGTGTCCAGTCCAACATACGTTGTACTTCGGGCTCTGCATTTTAAGAAAGTTTTGAGGAATGAACAAGCTGAAATGCTTTTTTCGGCTTATTTAGGGTTTCATTCCATTTTCTATTATCTGATTAAATAAAATTTCCAGTTTTCCAATTACTGCAGCCAAGTAATGAAAATCATTACTGCACAATAAATGCATGGAAAGCTAAGACATTTTTTTTATTTGGGATAAAAAAGGGAAGAATTTTTTGATGTAGCCAAGGCTGAAGTTATCTTTTACAGCAATGGAAGACAGCCACTAAGGATGGTATCCGGAGGCTGAGAGAAGGTACAAAGGGGAAGATGTGAAGCAGAAGCAGATACCTGCATGTAATGAGATGCCCACCATTATATATATATATAATGTGTATGGTTAAAATAAATTCATACTAAATTTTAGCTTTAATTTTTTGTGACTCTGTTACATAGCATCACTTTCCCTATTGGTTTTAGTGACCATTGTCACAAAGGCAAAAAGTGATGGGAAATCCAAAATGTTGTAGCTGTCACCAAAACAGGAGATGTAGAGAAACCTCTCAGTTTCTAGATATTTTGTCTTACCTTCTATTTCTTCTCCAAGACAGAAAGTAAAGGAAAATCTCCCTAGTGGGACATAGGCAGCAAGAAATAAAAAGGGGTTTTAACCATTTCTTACTCTATTCAAAGTTCAGAAAAAAGGGTATAGCCATTCAACACTTTAACTTACAGAATAATTCATGTCTGAGCAGCTCTATGTTGTATGTTGTCTTAGATAACATCTTTGAGAAAATATGGTCATGATTATATTTTGGTCAAGGACATTAGGGAGCATCACCAGCTAGTTTGTTTACACTAAGAGGCCAACTAGGAATATGCGAGTTGCAGTGAGAGGCCCTCAGGAGGTCTATCATCATGCGAGGGTTGTTGCGTTTTTGTCAGTAGGTTAGTGGAGCCTTATTTGTTTATTTACCATGTACATTTTTTAGTGAATGAGTAAAAAAGAGCACTAAGTATAATTTCCTAATAAAATATGGGGCAGCCAAATATATTAGGGCCCTCTTATGTTGAAGAGGGCTTCTATATACTTATAGGTCCCCCCACTGCAGACCCCCACCTCCTCCAGGCCATGAATGTGAGGAAGAGGCCCTTGTCCCCATCAACATGAGGACAAGATGCTTTGCCAGGCAGAGCTCCTGTATGTTGAGAACATGTGGATTGGTATGGTTCATATAATGATCTGTTATGTATTTTTGTTACAATTTTTCTGTAGAACAAATATCAAAAAGAACAAAAAATCAATAATTACATTATTATTATTACAGTTAAAAAAAACAAGCCTATTCTGATATCTTCATGGCAACTGAAAATACTTGAAGCCCTCCAAAGTGATGGTTACCTTCCATCCCGAACGATCCAAGAAAGGGACCAAGATGGAGGACCAAACATGCAAACCCCCAACGTCAGGGACAAAATCCCCTCCTCGATGACACCACAGGTAAATATATTGTTTCGTTAGTTCTTCAGTTCATTAATATACATAGACTATAGAGAAAAACAATGATAATCAACTAAACAGGAAGGGCCGCTTAAACATTTACCCTCCACTTTTCTCCTTTCTACAATAAATGGCTGGTCTACTATCCTTTGTTAATTAAACCCCATTTATCACTAAATGGAGCAATATACTTGTAACTCAACTATATAGCAATCATATTCTATATAAAACAGAGTACAATACAAGATTAAAGTGGAACTTCACTTTCTCAATAAACATTAGCTATTTTTAATCCTTATGCTGCTAGCATTAGTAAATAGATAGGAAAGTATATCATACTTGTTTTAAACTTTTGTGTTTACATTTCTTCAGTTACTTTCTGGTTTCCAGGCCTTGGCAAATGATGTCATACATCCCAGGAGTCTTCATAAAGGGAGGGGGGGGGGGCTTTCTCAGCACACCCTCCTGCATTAACTCTTAAGCTAAGGGCAGATGGATTCTAGGAAGTAAATGCTACATGAATCATTTGCCCTTACTCAAGATAGCCACAACCAGAAATGCTAGGGGGTGTTTTTCAAAGTGATGTCTCAGCATAAGAAAGCATGGAGACATGGAAGGGTGGGGAAGTTTGGTATGAATATTAAAAATGAATTAAATTGCATTTTTTGTTTGTGGTGCTCAGATGCCGTATTGCTTAAATAAACAGGACAGGAGCTGTGTCTTAAATAGTAACTTCTCAGAGCGGCAAAACTCAATTACTTTTATCATAAACTCATATATCCCTTTACATATCACATAAATATAGGGTATAATATGAAATGCTTATTACCTATAGAATAAGCTCCTGTTTTAAATTTAGAATCCCATAGTCCGTCCAAGGCCACTGTGGGATGATTAAAACCACTGTGAACAAAAAACAGGTTAATTATGGACTATGGGATATGTGAGTACAGTAACAAGTGAAACCATTAAACCTATGTCATACCTTTCTTAAATAACAGTTTGGAATTCATCAAGAAAACCTGCAGAGTTCAGCACATTCCCATTGCGTCATCAAGGAGGTGACAAGGGGCAGATTTATAGTCCCACAAGATGGCCAGGATTCCTGCCAATTCAGACATAACATCATTGTCAAGGATGGAGAAACATGGTGGACGGTGACTAAATGTGACATATGTGCCAGGTTCTGGGTTGCCATCTTGGGATGTCATGATGCGTACGTATAGCATCTGATGTCATTGTGGCCCTGTTCAACGGAGGTGTACATGCTTAGAACCAACACAAAACGAGCATGCACATTACATCACCACAATCCTCTGGCACTACAAGGGGTTGGGAAAAAGGCAGACAACAAGATCCACCATTCCCACCCACACATGTCTGGAACATACAGGATGCAGTGACTTACTACCCAATACAACAATATATAGGGTCTCATCTCTGCAACACTGCACTTTGGTCCACCAACAGCTGGAATCCCCTAGAGCAGTGGTCGGCAAGCCGCGGCTCGCAAGCCACATGCGGCTCTTTTTCACACATTAATGCGGCTCTTCTGTGTGCCGGGCGCCCGCTCCCCTCCCTCCTCTCGGGCGGCCGCCCCAAAAGTCAGGACTCTGCAGCTAGCCCAGCAATGGGCAAACTACGGCCCGGCGGACCTTTTAATCCGGCCCGCGGAGCGTGGCAAACATTGGCTGTCAGGATGTAGGCGGGGCAGCATGACAAACTCCTCTCCTCTCACAGTCCGCCCTGAAGACCGGAACGGCGCGGGAACACGGCGAGAGGAACGCGCGGAGCCAAGGTAAGTGAATTGACACAATATGGGGAATGAATTACTATATGGGGAATGAATTACTATATGGGGGATGAATTACTATGGGGGATGAATTACTATATGGGGGATGAATTACTATGGGGGATGAATTACTATGGGGGATGAATTACTATATGGGGGGTGAATTACTATGGGGGATGAATTACTATATGGGGGATGAATTACTATGGGGGATGAATTACTATGGGGGATGAATTACTATATGGGGGATGAATTACTATGGGGGATGAATTACTATATGGGGGATGAATTACTATGGGGGATGAATTACTATATGGGGGATGAATTACTATATGGGGGATGAATTACTATGGGGGATGAATTACTATATGGGGGATGAATTACTATATGGGGGATGAATTACTATGGGGGATGAATTACTATATGGGGGATGAATTACTATGGGGGATGAATTACTATAGGGGGGATGAATTACTATGGGGGATGAATTACTATGGGGGATTAATTACTATGGGGGATGAATTACTATATGGGGGATGAATTACTATGGGGGATGAATTACTATGGGGGATGAATTACTATATGGGGGATGAATTACTATATGGGGGATTAATTACTATGGGGGATGAATTACTATAGGGGGGATGAATTACTATATCGGGGATGAATTACTATATGGGGGATTAATTACTATGGGGGATGAATTACTATGGGGGATGAATTACTATGGGGGATGAATTACTATATGGGGGATGAATTACTATGGGGGATTAATTACTATATGGGGGATGAATTACTATATGGGGGATGAATTACTATGGGGGATGAATTACTATATGGGGGATTAATTACTATGGGGGATGAATTACTATATGGGGGATGAATTACTATGGGGGATGAATTACTATATGGGGAATGAATTACTATAGGGGGGATGAATTACTATGGGGGATGAATTACTATAGGGGGGATGAATTACTATATGGGGGATGAATTACTATATGGGGGATTAATTACTATGGGGGATGAATTACTATAGGGGGGATGAATTACTATATGGGGGGTGAATTACTATATGGGGGATTAATTACTATGGGGGATGAATTACTATATGGGGGATGAATTAATATGGGGGGTGAATTACTATGGGGGATGAAATACTATATGGGGGATGAATTACTATGGGGGATGAATTACTCTATGGGGGATGAATTACTATATGGGGGATGAATTACTATGGGGGATGAATTACTATATGGGGGATGAATTACTATATGGGGGATGAATTACTATGGGGGATGAATTACTATATGGAGGATGAATTACTATGGGGGATGAATTACTATATGGGGGATGAATTACTATGGGGGATGAATTACTATATGGGGGATGAAATACTATGGGGGATGAATTACTATGGGGGATGAATTACTATATGGGGGATGAATTACTATATGGGGGATGTATTTTCATTTTTAAAAATATGGCTCTCAAAATAAATTTCAATCGTGGTTTTGGCGAGATTTGGCTCAGTTGAAAAAAAAGGTTGCCCACCACTGTACTAGAGGATAAAAAGTAGATTACAATCAGCACATAAGATAACACGTCAACAATACATTGTAATATAGAAATGGGAAAATCCCAACATCTCTCTATACAACACATTGAGAAGCAGTGTGGTGTGATGACACTAAAGACATTTTTTCACATCAAATCTACTCCACGATTGACCAATGTTTTTTTATTTCTCATTCTTCTCTCGACATGGTTGTGGCCTCTTCAATAGAACCCATATTTATTTTGGTTCATGCCCCAATACCTATCATCATAACTGCAAGTTTTGCTCAGGAGAAACTTTGGTTTTGGAGATTCAGGGAAGGCCTCTTTCCTCAGTGCTAATAATACCATTGAGCTCTCATGTGGGTTCATTTTGGGAGGCACATAAATGCTTACTGACCTCAGTCTATGGAAAAGCCAATAACAGGATGAATTCCTTCTAGCACTGAATTCCATGCTTAAGGAAAAGACTCTCATCCCAGCATGCTCACTTACATCTGCTTTAACATTTTCCAACAGCTGTTTTCTACAAGGTTTACCAAAGCAAATAATTCCATTCTACAGGTATACCCCATCCCAAAGATATCCTCCACGCCCATACAGTAGTGCCCAAGGAAGAAAAAGACCCTTTGCTCTTTGCAAGCTATAAGCCAATTTCACTCTTAAACACAGATCTAAAACTATTTATGAAAATATTATCCAACTGTCTCATCTCCATTTATCTTGGATCATTAACCATGACAAGGTGCAATTTATGCCTTACCGAGAGGCCAGGGACAGCACCTGTAGGTCCCTCAATTTCATATACTTTTCAGGGTCAAGATCCTTCCCTACATTGCTTTTTTCAGCTGATGTGGATAAGCCTTTTGATATGTTAAGTTGGATATTCCTCTAATTCGAACACTCATTCATATAGGCCTAGTTAAAACATTTTCAAATGGGTAGATGCACTGTATTCACAGTTTTCAGCCGTAAAGCTTTATGAAACTGTCTCCCTAGACTTTTAGCCAACAGAACTCACCCACTCTTGTGACTTATATACAAATTGACCCTTGATCCCCTCTTAGGGCTTATACAAGCTAATCTTGTCACAGTGTTGTCCAAAGTTTAGAGGTTAGAGAAATGCAACACAAGGTGGCTGTTTACTTGTTTTTCATCACCAAGCTGGAGCTTGCTATTCGGAACCAGTTGGAAACCAAGCTTTCAAATTATAAAACCAATTTGATAAAGTTGGAAGCATTAAATATCAACATCCCCTTTCTGTTCAGCTAAATTCTATTAGAGTTAGATTTCTTTTCAAGTAGGAGAGTGGCAAACTCAAGAACCTTGGAGTCTATTTCACCTCAACAATTGAAGGTGTCTTAAAGGAAAATGACCCCCTTTTTTCATTGATTCAATGAGAACTGTAAAGATGGCAACTGCTTACACATTTGTGGCTTTGAAGGAATAGCATTTTTAAACAAATGTGCTTTGACCGCTGCATATTCTTCAAACCCTACCAATCCATATCTCACACACACATTCTTGAGATTGATACTGTGGTCCTCAGTCCAACAATACCACCAAGCTGTACATCCTGAAACTGTCAGAGACTGGTACAAACATTCAATGGAAAAAGGATGGGAGGCTCTTGAAAAAACAACATCACCAATTCCCCTTCACGCACTCCAATGGCTTCCCCATCTAGTCATACTGCAGTCAAACACTGCCCATTAATAGGCACCATGGATTAGGGCCTTGCTGAAGATGAAATGCATAGCTCTCAATTCAACAAATCTTTCTCTATTGATGTAGTTGGTAATTCTATCTTCCCCTAGGTCTGCAGCACCCTAATTTCTGTCCCCACAATCATGCATTTAAATTGGGACTTTCTCTCAAAAGAAAGTTGGAACTTGATGGCAGAAATACAAACTCTAATTGAACCTCTGTTCCTTCTTTGGCAAGCCATGCAAGCCTGACATTTTCTTACCTTCCTATGGCCCTGGCAACTGGATCTCCCTCTGCTCACTACATTTGAAACTCTATGTAAGGACTCTTCCCTGCTCTGACATGCTCTCTCTATCTCTTACACTGCTGTCATTACACCATTGGAGTACTTTATTTCCACATACAGTATATACTGTATGTATATGGGCAAGAGACCTTAATCAGCAATTCAGAACAATGAGACTATTTATTTACATAAATCCTCTATTTCTAGTAGACTCCAAGTGTCCAGCTATAAGTTACTAACATCCTGGTACAGGGTTCCTGAGAAGCTACATCACATGTTCTCTGGAGATGACCCCAAGTGTTGGAGAGGTGGGGAATCAAAGGGCTCTTTTTTTGCATGTGTTTTGGTCCTGCACCTGGCACTCAGCATGTAAAACAAATCCCAATTTTTTTTTTAAATATATCAAATATAAAGATTTTCTTTCTATACAGAAATGTGTCTGTGATAAAGGTATCATAAGTGACAAAATGTATGGATTTATAATAGATTGTTCCTGTCAGAACAATCTGTTATTGTTCTATAAGGAAGTAAGTGAGAAATTGGATGACAGAAGTCTAATGCATAAAAAGGCATATAATTACAATGTGCAAATACATCAAAGATGACTGCAGTAACTGTAATAAACTGTTTACTGTAAGGTCCCTGAGGAGGACACACTGCCACAATTTGAGGTTAGAGAAAGGGGGTTTAGCCTTAACTGTTAAAGCAGTTAAAACATGGAACTGCTTCCCCCAGGAAGTGGAACTAGCTGAGCTCATTGACAACTTCAAAAATCTTTAGAAGTCTTACTCAGGAAGCAGAATATACAGAGCTATGGGAATTGTTAGAGACTAAAAAAATCATACACACACATATGTATGTTGGAATGGATGGGCCTGTGACCTTTTTCAGTTATATATATAATAATTAGCTATTTAACCTTCTGTCTTGAAAGAAGAAATGCTGCTGAGGTTCTTTTGTGCCCTGACCTTTTGTGCCTTTTGTGCCCTGGCTGTAATACTTCATTATAACAACTGCTAAGTTCTCATTTGGGTGATTTTCTTGCAGCCATTGGTTTATACAATGGCTGTGACTTTCTGTCTTACTTGATATGTACAGAATGTCACTGTTTTTGCTACTACACTGTTTTTGCTACTACATGTGATTACAATATGGGGCTAATTTGTACCTGTAAACATATTTACACAGATGTTTATACTTGTTAAATAATTTACTAATTCAAGAAAAAACAGTTAATACCAGACCTGATTGTAGAGTCCCCCCTTAAAGTGTTACTAAACCCACAACAGTAAAATCAGTCTGTATCAGGGGAGTGTAGCAAACTTGCTCATCAGAGTTAGACGCGGAGTTCCCCTTTTTTATTAGGAGTATGCCTCAATCTTTTATTCTCCTTCCCCCTCCCTTCCTGAGAGGCACAGTGACAGATGGTGGGCTGGTTATGGGTCAACAGCAGGTTAAGGCATCCTTAGTTCGGTGCCGAGCAGTCTGTGAAAGTGTAGCCTTCCTCACCTAAGTCATGATAAGGCCAGTGTTCCTCAGAGAATTGGGAAGCACTGACCCAAGAACCTGTGTAGGCTCACACATCATAAAACAGATAAGGCAGCTTCTCCCAGGAATTGAAAGAGATTGTAACCTCATAAAACCTAACAGTTAAAGGTGACAGAATGAAATGAACATTCCTCAAGTCAGGTTTTCCCCTATGTTTCATGTCATGGATTATGACAGATGTTGGTTCTAATTCAGAGTTCGCCCGACTGACCCCTCCCTAAACAGCGTATTGGTCAGTTACTCAGCGCCATTCCCCCTGCTGGGGGACTTTTAAAACTAAGGTAACAGGCCTAAAGAGTGAAGCTAAAGACATCTCCTAATTTTAACATCGTAACAGCAGGAGATCAAAGACCCTTTTCGCTCTGCAACTTGGATCTGCTTACCTGAACATGGCAAGTAACTTAACCTTTTAACTTCTCCCTGTTATCTCTTTGCTGTGCTGGCTGTTTTCTTTGTATATATAAATATATACCTTAGTTACATTTTCTTTGTAAATATTTTATTGCACTTGTTTGACTCTTTTAGTAATAAATCTTTCTTTCTGAAAGTGTTAAACTGTTTCTAAGCGCTTAATTGCAATTCACGAATTCCTGCCTTTTGAAGAGACGCTACTGTGTTTGTTTAATCCTCTGCCCAATTGGCCTGCGGTGACCGTATTGGACAGGAGACTTTTCAACCATTACAGTGTATATTGGATAAAGAGAGTTTCCCCTTTCTCTGTACAAAAAGGGGTGGTGGCAGTGAAGGGTTAGTTGCGTGATGAACCCGACCCAGTAACAAGCGCATTCAGGCTGCCGGTGCGTCGATTGTGTTCCATTAGCTAGACAATCGTTGTGCAGGGCGCAGCTGAGTGTGGCATTGTTACGCATGTCACATCACGGTTGGTGAGAAGGTCTGGGGTCTGACGCCGCGGGCGTGACGTATTATTGTTGGTCGTGGTCGTGCGATTGTCGCATGTTGAGGGTGGCGCTCGGGCAACCGTGACAGGGCGGACTGACCATTTGGAAACTCGGGCACTGCCCGAGGGCCTGGGGTCAATAGGGGGCCCCATGAGATGCCCCTGGTACCTTTTTCATAGGCTTTTTTGAGTTTGGGCAAGGACACAGGGGCCCCATGATTCCCTATTGCCCAGGGCCCCCATGAGTTGTCAGTCCACCCCTGGTCTGTATATGCAGCAAAACATGCTTGTTATGCTCGCTGTGGAACCTAAGGGGTTAATGCTCTGCATTGTGTAAAAATGATGTTTGATTATTTCTTCTCTGCCCCTCCTCTTGTTGAAATGACCACCTGATACACACTGAACCTGTGGTCACATGCACATGCTCAGTTTGGAGTGTATTGCTAAAGAGGTTTTTTTTTCTTGGGAGAGTGCATGTGATTAGCACAGGACCAATCAGCACTGTCCAGACAAAGGTCAGGGGATTTCCATCCTCCTAGAGCAGAAATAAAACTCCTCCTACAAGCTTTAGCTAATGGTGGGCTGGACACTGATAGAAGTCACAAGACTGCTCTAACTGCTGATGAGAAAAGATATTTATAAGTTTATATTTACTAAAATAATTGCATTGTGTACTGTGGGAGACCAGACATAGTGAATGGAGGGTCCTGGGTTCAATAACACTTTAACATCCATACCAGACCATCTTCAAGGATAAAGATCTTGAAAGAATGTTGGGGATTTTGTTTTTCTTCTTCTTTTTTTTTGTTATTGCTGAATTCTGGATTTGATTCTAGTGTACAGTAGATGTTCAGGCAATTCCTTTGGGTGCATTGTTTACAAACAGAATGAATCTGGATGGGAAATGTAATTTAGCAGAATTTTTCTTTATTATTAAATATCACTTTTTCTTTAGTACATTGCTCAGGCACATCACTTCACACACAAGTTTAAGGTATCCCCCAAATATGTTATATTAAGGAATTGTATAACTTACTCCCTATTATTTACAAATCCAGCTGATTTGGTAAATAACCAACTCTAGGATTTCATATAATTGTTCTACTTCTTATTTTTTTATAGACTCATGTTTACTTATTTAAACATATTATGGTACCTTTAACAAGTGACCTTTAAAAGTCAACATTATTTAATAATAGGCAACCCTATTAGGAGAATAGCTGATTGATCAATTGACATTTCAAAAAGTCTATTTTCATTATAACACAAAACAATTAGAAAAAAATAGAAAATTAGGCACTCTCTGTAAACAGTACACAAAATGGCATTAATATAAATGTTTTGAGTTACTACAGAAAGCTTTGAACATGATGTCAGAACTAGGGGTGGACTGACAAGTCATGGGGCCCCCGGGCAATAGGGGATCATGGGGCCCCTGTGTCCTTGCCCAAACTCAAAAAAGCCTATGAAAAAGGTACCAGTGGCATCTCATGGGGCCCCCTACTGACCCCAGGCCCTCGGGCAGTGCCGAGTTTCCAAATGGTCAGTCCGCCCCTGGTCAGAACAGCTTCTAAGGTATAGCACTTCCAATATAGCACTCAAATAAGAGGCAGGTGCTAATCAAGAATGTTAGACTTCACCAATGTAGGAGCATCTTACCCACAAAGGTAGTGTACAAAAAGCAGTCACTGTCTTCAAAGTCTTTTATTTCCTGCAATATTTTCAACAATGAGGATAACGAGGAAGCATGTATTCTTAAATGTAACTGTAATACAACATTGAAGAAACATGGCATATTTCATGAAGCCATTTTAAAAAATGGACATTGAACATTAAATGATTAGGAACCCTAACTTAATCCCTCTAAACCCTCTAAGTGCATGTAAATATTTCCATGCTATCATTCATGTTCTTTAACCTCCCTAGCGGTCTTATTATGTCAGTATTTCTGTGCTCAAAGCGGTACATTTTTTTGCATGGAAATATGTTGTTTTTTTATTGTAGGCCTGTAATTCTTAGGAATAACTCACTGAAATCTGTCAGAACAAGAGTCTAGTAAACATCCCGGGTATGATAAAATTTGAAACATGAAATCATAAATTATAATATAATAAATAATCATAAAAAATAATAATATAATAATAAGAAATTTAATTCAATAATGTAATCAAACCAAAAACACTGAAATTTGAAATATAGCGCCAAGTTCACACATCACTGATCTTAGTCGCAAAATTGTTTTCAGTGTCTGATGACAAATTTCCCCACGAATCATTATCACTCAATTCTGCAAGTAGTTCTAATTTACTATCGCTGTTCTCTAGCTGGTCTAAGAGACGCTTTTTGGACACCATGGCCATTTCTCAGTTTCCAGGCAGAAAGAACAGTAAAAATGCAGGCAGTGCACAGGGCAAAACACTAGGGACAAAATGTATGTGAAATGGTTTGATACAGTGATGTTATACTATGAGATTTTAGTGTATTGAGTGAATGTCACATTTTTTAATTTTTTAATTTCCCGCCAGTTCCATGCGCCGTAGGTCCCAACGCTTGCAGGGAATGAAACCTGGAAGACGGATGCCGGCATCAGCTGGAGGAGATGGCAGGGGATGCTGCAGGGGGGGACATCATGGGAGCGCAGGAAAAGGAAAGTGCTGGAGGAAATCCCTGAGCAACGCTGCAGGATAATCCATGAACGTAGCTCGGGTTTACTGCTTTTGGACCTGAAAGTTAACCCCGAGCTACACTTGGGAATACCGCCAGGGGGGTTAAAGTAGAAATATGGACAACATAAAACAAAATAGGCATATATGATGGAGTTTGTCAATAGCATTAAAATAACATTTTTTGTTTTTCTAAGTCCAAATCATAACATAGTTTTATTAGCTGTTAATTCTGCCTTTAGATCCATTTATTTTTGACTTACATAATAGCATCACATTAGCATGTTTGTTTTGCAGTGAAATTGCTGCAATGGTGTCACCCGACGGACAGGGTGGTTTTAGATGTGAAGAATTAGATAGACCTTAAGTCACAAACAATTTGAAGCCTATTTACAGCCAACACTTATAGCTGGAGTGATTGAAACAGTTTATTTCTTTGTACAAAGGTTAGAACACTGACCATTTCACATACCTCCAGCAGTATTATGGTTTGTCCCTCACCCTTGCTGTTACTTTTGTTGAAAAACCTGACATGCATGTAAATGTAGAGGAAAAAAAAGACATGATAATTAAAAAAATAATGTACAGTATATGCTGAGTACCATTATTATTATTATTATTAATAATAATAATTACATACAACTGATATTATCGCTACAAGTAGTAATCCTTTCCCGCCCAGCCTATAGTAAAATGATGGCCAGATGGGACTTTCGTCAAACCGAGTGGAGGTCATCTGACATCTTTCTGGATCGCTGCCTCGCGCACGCACCCCCCGTAGCTACTCTACAGAGAGATCTGTCACGGGCTGATTTGTTGTACCAACCCAGTGCTGAAATTCATTGCTATAAGCAATCATAATGTGTACAAAAAATACTGATCACTTCCTTAGAGTAGTACAATGTTACTATGGTAACATTATATTACTCTGGTCACAGTGGGTTAGTAAAAAAAAAAAATCACAAATCGTACTGTCATCTGTCAGTGTCCCTGATCCCCCCACCACACCAGTTATATGATGATATTGTACTGCACTGGTGACAGAATGTAAAAAAAAATATATATATATTACATTTCTTAAATTTCCACAAAATTATGACAAAAAAATGACAACTTCAAAAAACTTGCCATGCCTCTTACTAAATACCTTAGAATGTCTTCTTTCCAAAAAGTGGTAATTTGGGGGATATCTGTACCGCCCTGACATTTTTGGGTCTCAATAAATGAGATAGGCCATCAGTACAGCAGGAATGATCAATTTTCAGATACTGTGTATACAATTGTTTGTGGACTCTATAACTTTCCTACAGACTAAATACTATACACTGATTTGGGTTATTTGCAAAATTTTAAAACAGAAATGGAGAAAGAGTTTTTTGTTCAAAGATTTTGGTATTTTTTCGTTTATTCAGCAAAAAATAAAAAAACCCAGTTGTGATCAAATACCAACAAACTAAAGCTCTGGTTCTGTAAACAAATTATAAAAATATAGTTTGGGTACAGTGTTACATGATCGTTCAATTGTCATTAAAAGTGCAACAATGCTGAAAGCTGAACATTGACCTGGGCAGGAAGGAGGTAAAAGTGCACTGTATTGAAGTGGTTGACCATGTACATTTATTTATTTGAAAGCAGAAATTTTAAAGAATGCGGTGATCCCACGTTTTTCAAATGTTTTTCAATAAAAATATACACTATATTTTTTTAGTCCCCAATTTTAAGCTACATATGAAAATATGAGATTGCATCAGGTTAATAAATAGACATGTGCAGAATAAAAACATTTATTTAGTTTCAGATTGAATAGTTAAGTTACTAATTTTGATTTGTTGCATTCGAAACAAAATTAATTTAATTTCGTTTTGTCTATTTGTTTTCAGCTGGATTCAAAATTATCCAATGGATTTAAACTATTCGAATCAAATTTGAATTGAATTTGAATCTAAAATATTTAATTGATCCAAATTCATTGTGAAGAATAGCTAGTTATATCCTGTTCGAAATTCGATATTAAAATTTTGGAAGACAGTTATATTCATTATATTCTATTCTTTTTATTCTATCCTATTCCCATCTATTCTATTTTATTTTTTTCTATTCAGTTCTATTCTTTAATTTTATATTCTGCTCTATTATATTCTTTTGTTTTCTAGTATATTCTATTCTTTTCTTCTCTATTCTATTTCTTTATGTTCTATACTATTTTATTCTCTAATGTACCCTGTTCTGCTTTACTATATTCTAATTTATTCTATTCTGATTTATTCTATTCTTTTCGAAATTTGAATTTTGGAAAATGGAAATATTATTTCTATTGTATTCTATTCTATTCTGTTTAAAGTTGAGTTTCAGACTAAATTTAATTTTGTTATTTTGGATTTGTTTAAATTAGTTAATATTGTAATTTGGAAATTAGGATACATTTGAATCTCTGACTAATAAAAGTTTTGTCTGAATGTCAATTCGGAAAAAAAACAAATCACATGTCTGTTAATGAAATTGCTTACTATTGCAGTGAGCTAGTGTTCCCCCATTTCAGCGCTAGAATGTTTGAAATAGCATGGAGATTTAATGTTCCAGAAACACCAGGTGACATACAGCAAGCATAGTGTGTTGCTTCAATTGGTGAGCATTACTTTACATAATAGTTATGCTTACATGTGAACATATAAGCCTTTTTTTGTTTTAACAAATGCCTAACTTTTTCATATCCTGACAAATGTGCAAAAATGTTTTTAAAATGGTATGCTTTTGTTTTACATTTTTAATTACTTTCTTATAATTTTAATACTATAACTGTACCCAACAATTATAGTATTAAACAGATGAAAACTGCTACCTTCAGGCAGCAGTAGCATCTGCATCTTTTTCCTTTTCTCTTAATTTTTTTGGACCACATATGGCCCTTTATATATTGTCTGAAAGAAAAACATATTTTTGTCATCTTAATCATTTATTTAAATTCTCCTTTTCAATCATGTGGGCTATACAGTGAATGCTGCTTTATATGCCCATGTGTAAAGATTGGCGTAAAATGTACATGACAAGCAATCAATGTGTAACTGCTATTTTTTATTGCAGCTTACAAAATATGAAACACCTGATTAATTTAGAAACATATATTTAAATCTACCCTTCTACATATTTATCAACATACAGTGTGACTTTGTTAAATACCAGATCGTTAAGTTAATTAACCACTTGAGCTCCTGAGGATTTACCCCCCCCTTAATGACCAGGCCTTTTTTTGCTATACAGCGCTGCACTAATTCAAATGATAATTGCGCGCTCATGCAATGCTGTACCCAAACGAAATTTACGTCCTTTTTTTCACACAAATAGAGCTCAAAGTTAGTCATACATTTAAGCCAAAATGTATTCTGCTCCATGTTTTTGGTAAAAAAATCCCAATAAGTGTATATTGATTGCTTTTTGTGAAAGTTATAGCATCTACAAACTATGGTATAGATACTGTGATTTATGCCTTTTTTTGCCATACAGCGCTGCACTAATTCAAATGATAATTGCGCGGTCATGCAATGCTGTACCCAAACGAAATGTACGTCCTTTTTTCACACAAATAGAGATTTCTTTTGGTGGTATTTTATCACCTGTGCGCTTTTTATTTTTTGCACTATAAACAAAAAAAACACAAAACTTTTGAAAAAAACAATATTTTCTACTTTCAGCTATAAAGCCAAAAGGTATTCTGCTACATGTAAAAAAAATCCTGTGCATTAGTGGGCAAACTGGCGCTATCTGGGAGGGGCGCTAACACTATCGGAAGTCACCAGTGACACTAATACAGTGATCAGTAAAAATCTGTTCACTGTAATCAATGACACTGGTGACAGGGCAGTGAAGGGGTTAACTGGGGGGGGTAATCAAGGGGTTAAATGGGATTACTGGTGTACTGGCGGGCAAACTGGCGCTATCTGATCAATGACACTGGTGACAGGGCAGTGAAGGGGTTAACTGGGGGGGGGAGATTAAGGGGTTAAATGGGATTACTGGTGTACTAGCGGGCAAACTGGCGCTATCTGGGAGGGACGCTAACGCTATCGGAAGTCACCAGCGACACTGATACAGTGATCAGTAAAAATCTGTTCACTGTAATCAATGACACTGGTGACAGGGCAGTAAAGGGGTTAACTGGGGGGGCAATCAAGGGGTTAAATGGGATTACTGGTGTACTGGCGGGCAAACTGGCGCTATCTGGGAGGGGCGCTAACACTATTGGAAGTCGCCAGCGACACTGATACAGTGATCAGTAAAAATCTGTTCACTGATCAATGACACTGGTGACAGGGCAGTGAAGGGGTTAACTGGGGGGGGCGATCAAGGGGTTAAACGGGATTACTGGTGTACTGGCGGGCAAACTGGCGCTATCTGGGAGGGGCGCTAACACTATCGGAAGTCGCCAGCGACACTGATACAGTGATCAGTAAAAATCGGTTCACTGATCAGTGACACTGGTGACAGGGCAGTGAAGGGGTTAACTGGGGGGGGGGGCGATCAGGGGGTTAAATGTGTCCTAGAGTGTTCTAACTGTGGGTATGTGCTGTTTTACTCACTGTTTGTATGTCTTCTTCTCTGTCTGGAACGGAATGTGTCCAGGCAGAGAAGAATGACATCATATCCTGTCCTGTGTAAATGTCAACACAGGACAGGATAGGACAGGGACCGATCATCGGATTTCGGCCAGACATCACTGGCTGAAATCGAATGATTGATCCCTCCGGGATCAAATGGTGTCACCCGCGGGTCGGCTGTAGCGTGACGCCCCTTGCCGGCGAAAATGGCGGGAGCGCGGAGCCCGTTTTAAAACGTGCTTTTGTGCCCCAATGCCGCCCTGCACGTGTATATATGCAGTGGCAGGGCGGCAAGTGGTTAAAATGGCACTAATATCGGCACCAATCAAAACTTTTTTTTTTTTGTAAAATTCTTTTTTTCAATAAATTTAACAGTTGGTAAAGCCATCAAGACAGTAACAAAAACCTTGCCCACTGCAGCATTACAGAAAACAATAAGATAAATGCTTTAAAATAGTCGACAACAAACATTGCTTCACCTAACATGCACAGCTAAAGTTCACCAGAAAGCGAACAAATACTGGAACCGGTGAAGTGTAACCCACAATAGGATATCCACAGATAAAGTGGTAGCTCATGGCCCACCCTCTTCCCCACAAATAAATAAGATTTCAGAAAGATAACCCACTCAATACAACCATGTGCAAATCATAAAAGTAAGTTAGAATGCATAGATACATATACAAGATAGAACATTTTGACCCAATAAAAAAACATGAATGACAAGGCACATAGTGTCAGCTTATACACCCTGCAAATATGGTCATAATCAACACAGACAGTGACTAATATAGGGCTCAGACCACAGCCTAATCAGAGACAGTATCAGAAGAAGCTGTTCATCCACCCCATTCCTTGTTAAACTTGGCAAAAACCCCCCAACTGAGATAGGCAGCCTTATAAAATGGAACTGCTTTATTCACCAAGGATTTCCACGCTGCTAGAGTTGGTGCAGAAGATTTTTTCCACGACAAAGTAATTAACTTCCTAGCATAAAACAACAGTCAAGTAATTAGCATGCGGATTGTTTTAGTGGTGGGCAACTTTACTTATAACAACTTGATTAAAAATAATGTTCTTTAGCAAGGAACATACATTGCACATTAATAATTATGCTACCAAAATGAATGTGTGCTGTAAATATCATCCAGCATTGCTCCTGTTTCTTCTTGCTGGAAGCTGCCATTTTGCTGAAGCTCAAAACCCCTGAACAGCAGTAAATCATAAAGCAGACCTAAACCCATCAATTTAATGGTTTCAAAAATCAGTTACATTCCTGGAATGCTAGAATTGTTGTCACATTTACTTGTGTCCTCAACCAAACTGACAAAACCATATATAAATATAAAATAATTTTAACTTATGCTTTTAATTTATGATAAATATCTGCAGTGGGTGCTTGGTAGTCTTCTGTGATCCAGACCTGTTTCTTTTTTTAATAAAAAACAGCTTCTCAGTCAGTGTAAGGACCTCTCTGATATGACACTTACAGTAGTCTATTCCTACCAGGACCTACTAGGAAATAAATTATAAATAATAACAGTTGATAAAAAGTAAATTGATAAATAATGTTTAACAAAAATAAAAAAAACAAATAAAATGTTTTGGCAGGTGGAAATAGGCCAATGTGGGACCATGTAGGCCAAGAACCATAGGTATGGAGTTGCTTTTACCAGCTACTGTGAAAGCATTTGAAGTGCCAAACAGCTTTACTAAGTTTACATTGAGGTAGTGGGTATGGGGGTGTTTGGGGACATAAAATCCACTCCAGCAACTGGGGGAAAGGTACCCTGGCGTGGGAAGGCTGCTACTGGAGATGGTGGAGTGGTTGTTGGTGGGTAGTGCTTTGATTTTTAGGGCTTTTCTTTGGGGAAGGACACACAGCCTTTGGACAAAGAGAAACTGCCTGGAGAAAGACACAGGAAAAGGCCATGAAGGCTAAAAGGGATTACTGTCCCTACATATATTTGCTTGACGTGGACAGGGATGGTCTTATTAGGAAAAACATATTTTGTTAAATCCTTTGCGCTGACCGCCTCCTGGCCCTTTAAGGGTTATAAAAGCCAGGAGGTGGAGCTGGGCATTTGAGTCAGGTGACTGCTGTGATTGGCTGTCACAACGGTTACATAACTGGAAAGCTCCCAATCGCAAATATGGGAGCTTACCAATCCTAGCTGGCTACCATGCTGGGAATGTGCAGGGAGTAGTTTCAACACGGCTGCATATAAGCAGCCGCTTGGAGTTATGATCCACTGCCAGCACCAAGAGGTTAAAAAAGTAAATCTGTAAATAAATTTAACAAAATGAAAATGCATTAAAAAACTGTGATGGAGGGAAGAAATATGTTGGGAAGAAATAATTTGGGAAAGCCCAAGCCATGGAATGGAGGAAGGTGTTGTTTTCACCAATTGTTCACCATATATGATTCAGGGCAGGGGCGGACTGACCATTTGGAAACTCGGGCACTGCCCGAGGGCCCAGGGTCAGTAGGGGGCCCCATGAGATGCCCCTGGTACATTTTTCATAGGATTTTTTGAGTTTGGGCAAGGACACAGGGGCCCCGTGATCCCCTATTGCCCGGGGGCCCCATGAGTTGTCAGTACGCCTCTGATTCAGGAGCACTATTTGATTACCCCAATATGTTATGCAATGGAACAGACTGCAGTGCTCATTGTCCTCTGCAAGCTCCCCCAAACAGAACACAACTTTGAGTTGTAGAATTTTGAAATAGTCAATCTGCTGTTCCTGCCTATGCCAGATTTACCTGGGCAGGGATGGCCTTACACAACAAAAAGAAGAAAAAAAAAAAAAAGGAGAGAAAGAAAATGTACATGTGCAAATAATGAAGACTGATAGCAGCAGACAGAAACTTTGAACTAAATATGGGAAGAGTGACAGTAAATGTATTTTGAGTGATGCCATCTATTAGGTCATGTAGTGTGTGTTTTAGGAGGAACACAAGAGGAATTGTGTCACCAATCCCTGCTTCATCACAGCTCACCATTTCAGTCTTCTCTTCAACTGCTTCCCCCCCCCGCCAATGTACTGCAGACGGGCGGCAGCTACAGGCAGTGTGGGTGTGTTGCGTGCGCGAGTGGGCATGCAGCATGCCCCCCCCCCATGGAATGCAGATCCCAGTGAACAGGACCCCTTGGTGTGATCAGATGCTTTAAGGGAAGTGAAGAGGTCCAGAGCCTAATATATCCTATATTTCTCAGAAAAGAGTACCTGTCACTGCCTATTGCTATCACAGGGGATATTTACATTCTGTTTACATTCTATTTACAAAAAAAAGAAAGGGACAGTGTAAAAAAAAAAAAAATCAAAATTAAAAGAAAAATAAAAAAAATTACCAGTGCCCCCTTCTTCCTGTGCTCTCGCACAAAGGCATACGCAAGCATCTGCCCTATGTTGGTATGTAAACAGAGATTGCACCATGCATGGAAGGTATCACCATGAACAACAGGTTGAGGGCAGTAATTCTAGTACTAGACCTCGTGTGAAAATATAAACTGGTGACCTATTGATATTAAACATTTACATTTTTTGTCGCTGTTTGCATGAGGGTGCGCAATTTTAAAGCATGTCATGTTTGGTATCTACTTAATTGGCATAACATCATCTTTTATATTTTTATCAGTTTGGTAATATATTGTGTTTTTGTGCATTAAAATTCCCATAAGTGTGTTTTTTCCAAAAAAATAGCTTTTAACAAATACTGTGTGACTTAAAAGATGTCAACACCCACCATTTTATTTTCTAAGGCTTCTGCTTATATATAATATTTGTGGGTTCGAAGTAATTTTCTAGCAAAATAATGGTTTTTCATGTAAACAAAAAGTGTCAGAAAAGGCTTGGTCTTCAAGTGGTTAGAAGAGTGGGTGATGTGTGCATTAGCATCTAATGTTGGCCCTGAAATTTCAGCATAGTAGAAGCACCCCCACACCCCTTCCCAAAATTACCCCTTTTTGGAAAGTAGAAATTCCAAGATATTTGCTAAGGGGCATGATAAGTATTTTGAAGATCTCATTTGTTGCCACAAGGTTTTGGAGAATGAAGAAAGAAAACAAAAATTTAGTTTTTCTTTTCTTTTTTTCTTTTTCAAAACCCTGTGACAAAATAATATCTGAAAAATACTCACCATGCCTCTTATCAAATTCCCTGGGGTGTCTACTTTCCCAAAAGGGGTTATTTTGGGGGTGTTTGTACTATCCTGGAATTTTAGGGCAAACGAAACAGTGATAGGTAGTGAGGAAGTGACATGAGGAAATATGCCCTTTGTAAGCCTGAAGGTGTCCCCATACTCGGGAGAAGTAGCAGAATGTGTTTTGAGGTGTTATTCTACATATATCTATGGCATGCTTGAGCCTGGGGCGGACTGACCATTCGAGCACTCGGGCACTGCCTGAGGGCCCGGGTTCGGTAGGGGGCCCCATGAAATGCCCCTGGTACCTTTTTTATAGGCTTTTTTGGGTGTGCGCAAGGACACGGGCCCCATGATCCCCTATTGCCCGGGGGCCCCGTAAGTTGTCAGTCTGCCCCTGCTTGAGCCATATATAACTTAAGTGACAACTTAAAAACTTGTGTCTGCTTTCCAAAAAGGGGTCATTTGAAGGGTTTTTGTACTGCCTTGGCATTTTAGCACTTCAAGAAATATGATAAGCAGTCAGAAAGTAAAAGCTGTGTAAATTCCAATATATATACCATAGTTTGTAGATGCTATAACTTTCACACAAACCAATTAATATACATGTATTTGGATTTTTTTTTTACCAAAGACATGTAGCAAAATACATTTTGGCCTAAATATATGACTAACTTTAAGTTTACTTTATTTTTTTTTTCACCAAAAGTAGAAAATATAGTTTTTTTTAATTTTCTGTCTTTATTCATTTATATCACAAAAAAAATAAAAAACCCAGTGGTGATAAAATACCAGGAAAAGAAATCTCTATTTGTGTAAAAAAGGACATACATTTCATTTGGGTATAGCATTGCATGACCACTCAATTACCAACTGAAATAGTGCAATGCCGAATAGCAAAAAATGGCTTGGTCATGAAGGAGGCTAAATCTTCCGGAGGGCAAGTGGTTAAAAGAGGCCAAAATAGTGTAGGCATCCTGGACAATGATCCACTAACATGGTGGAAAAAACGCCTGGCTCTTCAGAGCCTATGTGCCATAAACACATGGAAGGAAGAGAAGTTGGAAGTGGAAGAGAGGTAGGATGAGGGGATCACATCAGTGGTACCACCTTTATCTCTTATTTTTGTTTTTGTTTTTTGGATGGCCCTGATTTGCAAAAGGATGGGCAGCCTAGGATTCTACACTTTATTCAGAAAGAAAAAACAATGCCTTCTGGGTGCTCTATGTACATTGCAAGGATTTTAACACATTTTATTGCAGTCTTACCTGTTTCTGCTCTGAAAAAGGCCGTTTGTTCTTCTATGTCTTTTAGATACTAATGCTGAATTGGAGAGATTTTTCAGCTGATGCACTTGCAGTGCTCTAATGAGAGTGGCAGGGTCTGCATTTCTTTAGAGCTGATTATCATGATCTACATTGTATATAGTAACCAACATTGCTTGCTAGACTGCCAATACTTGCAATGATAGGGTTCTTATTATACTTGTGAATATATGGGATATGATAAAAACATGGAGTCAAAAGGAAAGATCTATAAATCAACTGCAATTCCTGCTTAGTTAGCCCTTACATTCAAAGGCCTGATCTAAGATGGATTTAAGGGACTGTTTAAATAGCAAAATGGCATCGCCTTTCAATTTTTCATGAGTATCATGATCCCTCAACAATCTTTTAGATTCTAATAAATAGGCTTCTCTATCCTTGATAACTAAGCCACCGACTTTATCAGCTAGCCGAACAATCATATTAGAATTTTGCTTCAGACCCTGTAATGTTTATTTTTCAGTATTAGTTATATGTGATTTTTAATCTTTTTTCTTTAGCTTCCTCACATTTCTTTGAAATCTCTGAATATGCTACGTGATAGAATGTGGGGATAAAGTTCCATTTTGACAATGAGGGTAATAGGTGGACTTAGGTTCAGAGGTGTAACTAGAATATTCAGGGTTCCCAGTGCAAAAAACCATGAATGCCCCCCCTGACCTGAACCCAGGGCCCTTTACTCCCTTTGTGGGGCCCTTTATTATGGTCCCACATCAGGGGCCTTTCACATGTTCTGCAGCTTGTCCCTTCCTGCTCTTACTTTAGAATCCCCCTTAGATTAGAGTTCCCAGTGTTCCCAGAGCCCCCTTTACAGTACATCATAGTCCACAGGGTTTGCCTTACAGTGCAAAGGGGAACTGAACTCTGCAGACCCTGATTTAAAGGGGAACTCTGTGGACCCTGATGTAAAGGGGAACTCTGCACACCCTGATGTAAAGAGGAACTCGATGGACCCAGATGTAAAGGGGAACACTACGAACCCTGATGTAAGGGGGAACTCCGGTGTAAGAGGTTCTCTGATCACCAGAACTCCCCCTACATCAGAGTTTGCAAAGTTCCTCCTTACTTCAGAGTCCACAGAGCTCCCCTTGCACTGTAAGGGTGAACTCTACTGACTCTGATATAACATGGAATGCTGGAAACTTACTCCGGAGTTCCCCTTTACACCAGAGTCTGCAGAGTGAATACAATAGGGTGTTGTCATATATTATAGCAGGGTATGAGGATTGATGATTATAATTAGAGATGAGCGAATTATTCAAAAATTCGATTCGGCTGATTCGCCGAATTTGTGGGAGAAATTCGATTCGATGCAAATTTATTCGCCGCGAATGTAACTTATTTAAAGGGTTTCTAGGCTTCAGAGAGCCTTTATATTAGTGCAGAACACTGTACCTTTAATTTAAATGCCCTTGGAGTCTGCTGGGGAAGAGAAATAATACTGTCAGTCAGTATGACATGCAGATGAGTGCCGTTGATCTTAGAATCACCGCACACTTCACTCATTTGGGCAGTCACGGGGCACGACGAAGAAGAAGAAGAAGAAGAAGAATGAAAAGAAGAATGAAAAGAAGAAGAAGAAGAATGCAAAGAAGAAGAATGAAAAGAAGAATGCAAAGAAGAAGAAGAAGAATGAAAAGAAGAAGAAGAAGAATGAAAAGAAGAAGAAGAATGAAAAGAAGAATGAGAAGAAGAATGAAAAGAAGAATGAAAAGAAGAATGGGAAGAATGAAAAGAAGAATGAAAAGAAGAAGAAGAATGAAAAGAAGAAGAAGAAGAATGAAAAGAAGGAGAAGAAGAATGAAAAGAAGAATGAAAAGAAGAAGAAGAAGAAGAATGAAAAGAAGAAGAAGAAGAATGAAAAGAAGAATGAAAAGAAGAAGAAGAAGAAGAATGAAAAGAAGAAGAAGAAGAATGAAAAGAAGAATGAAAAGAAGAAGAAGAAGAATGAAAAGAAGAATGAAAAGAAGAAGAAGAAGAATGAAAAGAAGAAGAATGAAAAGAAGAAGAATGAAAAGAAGAATGAGAAGAAGAATGAAAAGAAGAATTAAAAGAAGAATGAGAAGAATGAAAAGAAGAATGAAAAGAAGAAGAAGAAGAATGAAAAGAAGAAGAATGAAAAGAAGAATGAAAAGAAGAAGAAGAATGAAAAGAAGAAGAAGAAGAATGAAAAGAAGAAGAAGAATGAAAAGAAGAATGAAAAGAAGTAGAATGAAAAGAAAAAGAAGAAGAATGAAAAGAAGAAGAAGGAGAATGAAAATAAGAATGAAAAGAAGAAGAAGAAGAATGAAAAGAAGAAGAAGAAGAATGAAAAGAAGAATGAAAAGAAGAATGAAAAGAAGAATGGGAAGAATGAAAAGAAGAATGAAAAGAAGAAGAAGAAGAAGAATGAAAAGAAGAATGAAAAGAAGAAGAAGAAGAATGAAAAGAAGAAGAAGAAGAATGAAAAGAAGAATGAAAAGAAGAAGAAGAAGAATGAAAAGAAGAAGAGGAAGAATGAAAAGAAGAAGAAGAAGAATGAAAAGAAGAAGAAGAAGAATGAAAAGAAGAATGAAAAGAAGAAGAAGAAGAATGAAAAGAAGAATGAAAAGAAGAAGAAGAAGAATGAAAAGAAGAATTAAAAGAAGAATGAGAAGAATGAAAAGAAGAATGAAAAGAAGAAGAAGAAGAATGAAAAGAAGAATGAAAAGAAGAAGAATGAAAAGAAGAAGAATGAAAAGAAGAATGAAAAGAAGAAGAAGAATGAAAAGAAGAAGAAGAAGAAGAATGAAAAGAAGAAGAAGAATGAAAAGAAGAATGAAAAGAAGTAGAATGAAAAGAAAAAGAAGCAGAATGAAAAGAAGAAGAAGGAGAATGAAAAGAAGAATGAAAAGAAGAAGAAGAATGAAAAGAAGAAGAAGAAGAATGAAAATAAGAATGAAAAGAAGAAGAAGAAGAATGAAAAGAAGAATGAAAAGAAGAAGAAGAATGAAAAGAAGAAGAAGAATGAAAAGAAGAATGAAAAGAAGAAGAAGAAGAATGAAAAGAAGAAGAAGAATGAAAAGAAGAAGAAGAAGAATGAAAAGAAGAATGAAAAGAAGAAGAAGAAGAATGAAAAGAAGAAGAAGAATGAAAAGAAGAAGAAGAAGAATGAAAAGAAGAAGAAGAAGAATGAAAAGAAGAATGAGAAGAAGAATGAAAAGAAGAATTAAAAGAAGAATGAGAAGAATGAAAAGAAGAATGAAAAGAAGAAGAAGAAGAATGAAAAGAAGAAGAAGAAGAATGAAAAGAAGAATGAAAAGAAGAAGAAGAAGAATGAAAAGAAGAAGAAGAAGAATGAAAAGAAGAATGAAAAGAAGAAGAAGAAGAATGAAAAGAAGAAGAAGAAGAATGAAAAGAAGAATGAAAAGAAGAAGAAGAAGAATGAAAAGAAGAATGAAAAGAAGAAGAAGAATGAAAAGAAGAAGAATTCCAGTACAGCAAAAAGTGTATCTGCAGAGAGCTCCGCTATTTCTGACAGTTCTCTGACAGTTCTGACAGTTCATTTACAGCAGTTGAAACATTGTATCTATTTATTTCCGAATAAAAACATCTGTATCCTAAATGGAAACAAATAGATACAATGTTTCAACCGCTGTAAATGAACTGTCAGAACTGTCAGAGAACTGTCAGAAATAGCGGAGCTCTCTGCAGTGACACTTTTGCCGGCTGATCGGGGAAAATTCGATTCGTGCATCCGAAGTTGGCTAAAATTCGGATTCGATGCGAATCAAATTTTTCCTAATATTCGAAACGAATTCCACTTCGCCAAGTTCGATTCGCTCATCTCTAATTATAATTATTGTTGTTGAGATTCTATGGAATGTAAAACTCCTCTATCCTAGAAATGTATTTTCCCGCAGCAACAAGTTCAACGGTTCTTTTCCAGAGAGATGCATGTAATCAGCTAAGAAACAATCAGTAAGACAGAGGTACAGACAAGGCTGATGACAGGATACTCAGAATATTCATGCAACTATCAGACACCTTCAGAGGACCCACTTTCTCCTGTCATGACTTAACCAAAGAACCTTCCCTAACATACACATCTTCCCCAGTCAGTAAATGACAAGCATTCTGAGTGACAGGTAATGCCTTTGGCCTTGGACATCTGCAGTCATAAATTCTAATCAAAGTTGTCCAGATATTTCCTAAACTGCATTCTTTTATCACTAATTAAATAAACTTTGAAGAATGCTATTTACCATACTTAATACCCCTTTACATGTTATTAGATATTAGATGCTGGCCAAGTCCCTTCAAGTCTGACTGAGCAATCTGCATTTTAACACACTTGAACCTTTGAAAATTACCTCCTTTGAAATGTAACAAGTTGCATAAAATTAACTTAGCAAAGAGTCCTTGGTTATCCTTTTGTTGTGTAAAATACATCTGCTCAGTCAGATGCTGGTCTGGTCAATAACATGAATATACACCATATATTTATAAAATTAAAATATCCTACATAGGGTAAAAGGGTTCACTGATGTAAGAGGGGAGTGAGGACACTGGTATAAGGGGGGACCTTTATATCATTGCTCCCCTCTACCTCAGGGTCTCCACTCACCCCTTACCCAATAGAGTGACTGACTGAGTCCCACACTGACCTTGCCTGAAGGCTTTGGTCCGCATCTCTCCTGTGCCCCCCCTTGCAAATACTTTCAAATTTACTATAAAGCCTTCCCCCCCGCTCAAGTCAAACTCTGCCAAGCCAGAGCCAAATTCATCTGATTACTAATCGGCTGGCCCTGGAATGGCGCATGCTCACTGGTCACGCTCATAGAGCCACCTGATTAGTATTTGTCTGAGCTCAGCTTGGGCTGGGGGCGGTCCACAAGGAAGGAAGGAATGAGGGGGCAAAGGGGGAAGAAGAAGCTCTGGGACAACACTGCTTGAGCCCCCTCCACAGTGGCAGAACACCAGGGCCCAATCGCAAATGTGATCTTTGCGACTCTGGTAGCTCCTACACTGCTTAGGTCTGAATGTCTGATTGAGGTTTGACCGATAAAACCTTCAAAAGTTAGCTTTAAAAAGGGGATCAAGAAATTTCATAACTCTCTAAGCATCTTCAGTAAGCAAAGGTTCTAGGATATCTAGCTCTACCCTATCACAACTATCAGTATCATTGTTATCCTCAGTTTAAATATTGGTCTTATTGCTGATGCATTTCATACAATAAAATCTGTCACTGTGAGGTTCCTCTCAAATTTGTTCAAATCCACTCATAAAGGTTAGGAGGACAGGAGGGGGCAAAGTATAATATGTTACGTAACAAATTAAGCTTGACTTCCATAAAAATAAAACTTAAAGGGTAAAAAATATTTATGGTGCAGTAACACTGTTCTAGATTTTACCTCTTTTGGGACTTCTCCCCTCCCCTTTTTCCTTACCTAGTTCTTCTTTTCTTTTCCTTTTCTTTGTACCCACTTTGGGAATAGTCACCTCTAAAAAAAGACTGAGAGTTCGTGAGGCCTAGCTCCTTGTTTGCATATTCTACTAGTTCCCATGCCATTTTGTAAACTACCTTCAAATGTGCCCTATACCTCTCAGATTTACAACATTGCTTACCTCTTAGCTCAGTTTCACACTTAATCATCTTATCATTAATACCCCTATAACAAACATTGAAGGACTGTAACTGCTAGTTTACCTGCACTAATGTGACCTCAGGGCATATCTCATTCAGGTTTCTCTCAATTTGTTGATAATAAGTTAGGTCCATGATCTGGTGAATTCTTGTGAACAATTATACCAAGCAGTTCTCAAATCTTTATCTAAAAAATGATATAACTTAGAGATCCTGAGACCTCTTGGAGCTTTCTTAACTTCTATTCATTTCCATAGCAATGCCACATCCCACCTGCAAACTGTTACTGCTTGGATCTTATCAGTTTTTGTTGCTTACTAAATCAGCCATACAATTTTTATTCATTTTGATATATTCAGATTTATTAAGAATATTTATTAATTGTTATTAATCAATTAGTTGCTTTTTACTGTATATGATTTTGTTTGTTTTCTATGTAATATTTGTATTTTATTTATTAATAAGATAGCATTTGTAAATTGATTAATTTATTCCATCAATAGGGGATCGGTCCAGATAATAATAATACCATCTATTCCCTTTCTCCTTCTTTTCTCCCTTTCAGCCCTGTACCCTTTTAGTTTATTCTCACTTCTGGTGTGTGAGGTATGAATAGATAGAGAAGATCCTTAGTCTGCATTATACAGGCCCCTTTTACTTTGCACAGGCTCCTTTCATGTACACCCAATGATTCCTATATGTGGCTTCCAACACTCTAACACTTCCACTGTCAGGTAGCCATGCATTCTAGCTCACTTTCGCTCCTTGTGGAATGGATTTTGATTGAAGCAATTGGAAATTGGATGTGCAATTGAGAAACTGGCAATAGAAATGACAGGGGTAAGTTAGTACATCGAATGTAACACTACTATTAATGCAATGACACATGTGGGGATAAATGATCAAACATTATACTGGCCCATTGGTGCATGCTGCATTGGTGTATGCTGTTTTGATATATGAGATTGTTGATTGATATGTGTATGGCATTTTGCAAAATGGTTAACTTCTTTAGTGTGGCCCCTCCCTAATGTTGGGGGGCAGGAGGAGCATACTTTGGGGTTTATTTACTAAAGCTGAAGAGTGCAATATCAGTTTCTCTTCTGCAAAGAAACCAATCAGCTTCCAGGTTTTATTGCCAAAGCTTTATCAAACAGACTGAGGTTAGAAGCTGATTTGCTGCCATGCACAGCTGCACCAGATTCTGAGTGAACCAGCTTTAGTAAATCTCCCCCTATGAGTCTAGGCAGCAGATAGACTACTTTAACATCGAGAGCCTAGCACACAAGTTAACTCTGAGGAAAAGGTTACATCCCTCTAAACGCTTTAGCTCTTGTCTCTGCTGTGGAGTGTCAATCAGGTATTGGACATCCGGGCCTTTGATTTGTTACGTAATTGTGGTACAGTTCACATTACACATTACAGTCTACAACCTTTCTAAGTGTATCTGTATTATTTTTGTTATCAATAAATGTTGCTTAAGGTAAAAACGAGCCTAGTGCTTTCTTCTTGTTATCATTTAAAACTAAAGCTTTCCCCAATCTGAAGAGGGCAGCAAAGCCTGAAGTATATCTTGTCACGGAACTGAAGATCCCGGCCTTCAATTCCTTCAGGTTCAGGACTATCTATTTCACATGGTCTTGTATCACTTTAGTTTTTCTTTTTGTGTTTTTTTTTCTCTTTCTCCCATGTTCCGGAAGTGCAATGTGTAAGAACTGTCAGTCCTCATATACACTGGACATTTTGATAATGCTGGTAACGTTAGCTGTGTAAAGTCACATTAAAAACGTGAGTTTTTCAGCCTTTTTTAGCATTTTATTCATTGTGATATTTATAGATTTAGCTGCATTTTCATTTTTTAGAAGAAGAAAAAAAGGTTTTTTGGTTAAAAAAAAATCGAAAAACGCCGGTTTGTGGCGTTTTACCGTGTTTTGCCATGTTTTTCAGTATTAGAGTGTTTTTACAGTTAAAAAAACTCCTTTTGAAACCCACTAGTCCTGGGGTTTTATTCCAGCCAAAAAACGTCCCTGCCAAAAAATGTTGATTACAGTCTATGTGTGCATGGACACATAGGATGACATGCTAGGGAGTTTACTGGCTGTAGAAAAAAACATCAAAAGCCAAAAAGAGCAGCTGTAAGAACGTCCCGTGTGCATGAGGACTCAGGGTCAGGCTCATGCAAAAGGCTAAAATAGTCATGAAGTGTAGATTCACAATAGTGACTGCTTCACTTTAAAATAAACATAAAGAAAGAGCTATACTGAAGTTATAGTTTTAAAATGAAGTGTGTATTTCTGCTACTGTATATTCTACAGCCAACATTTAAGATGGATTAGCTAATTCAGGACTTGAATTCAGGACCTGTGTATTGTATACCTTATAGAATGGGGCAAACTTCAAATGATAAAAGAAGATAAAAGTAAAACAATATACACCATGAAAAAACACATTTTTGTTTTCACCAACATAAATAGACACTCATTAGACAGCAGTTATTTTCATTAGTGCTCTGGGATACATTAAACTGCCACTAAGAATGGACAATTCTTTTTCTACAGTGAACCAAGTTTTATTAATAGCACTTTACATACCTTGATATATGGGTGTTAATTTGTGCTGTCTATGAGTGTACTTCTAGATTAATGAGATGCTGCACTCACGTTAGATAATCACATCTGGTAAATTATATACAATGTATCGTAAAAAAGCATTTCATATGGCTCTTCAGGGCTTTGGGGAAAATAAGCACTCCTTCAAAACTAAGATTCCCCCTAATAATACGGATTTAAAACAATGACAATTTTTTAATTATTATTAGTTAATTCTTTGTTTGAAAGGGCAGCTCTTAGCAAATAATGTCCTATTGTCATAAAGGAAGAAAGTGAAATCTAACATTTTCTGATTGTCTTGCTGGCTATAGGTGGATTGAGATTTATCCTGTTCAACAGGGCCCAGCTAAATTTAAATCAGCATGTGCCCTTCCCAGTTTGACAGAAGTCAATCATTTGGTTGACTACTGTCAAAGGAAAATGTTGGAAATCTTTTCTCGATTTGTGGCTGCAGCCACTGATCAGGCTATTCTGACAGCAGCAGGACACCTCATTTCTGTGGATGGAGAAAGGTGTTTATCTTTTTTTTGTTATATAATTAAAAAAATACACTTTTTATATAATATAAAAACTGTCCATGACCAGCTTTAAACTTTTTCTATATGTGACACTGAATAAGAAACCATAATTTCCAAAATACAGTTTAATGTCTTTAAAAGGCTTATTACACAAAAGCTGTCATTTCAAATTTGGTGTCCCAACACATTCATGTTTTTAGAATACTGTGTGCATAACTAAAATGTCTACAGTAAAAATTAGACAAACTCGGTCAGGATGTTGGTACGTAAAATGTAGAGCAAATCTATACCTCTCTACCAGTACTCTCCAAAGCCAGTAATGCAGTGCTTTATTTTCAACCTATAGTATATCTATGGGAGAATACACAACCACACAATATAGAAATCAAAGAGAAATTCAAAACAGCTTGTATCCTGGAAAAGTACTCATAACAACATATTTCCATTCATGACACATGAAGAACATAAAGAAGTAGAGCTTGTTTACGTTGCAAGGGAATTCACTTTGTAAAGTGAATATGCTCTACTATTTTAGAAAATCAACCCAATTACAACAATTTGGAGTGTTTTAAGAGACATGGGGTTGTTTTACAAGAGGCAAATAGGCTGTTCACTTTGCAAAGGAAGTTGTACTTTGCAGTGTAATTTGCCAGAGAGCCTAATGAATGAAGTGCAGATCTGTTGACTTCCATCCACCAATCATTTGCAAGCAAAAGTTTCTTTTTTTTACATTTTCCCTGTACATGATTGGGTATTCTTTGCTAAGTGAAACTTTACCACATTCAGTAAACAGTCTATTTGCTTATAGTAAATAAATCCCAATGTGTCTTTTTTATTTTTGAGAATTTGTTGGGGAGGGTTTTCAATATGTGGTATAAGATTTTGCACATATTACATTTACATATACACTACTCAAAAAAATTAAAGGAACACTTTTTATTCAGAGTATAGCATCAAGTCAATTAAACTCCTGGGATATTGATATGGTCAGTTAAGTAGCAGAGGGGGTTGTTAATCAGTTTCAGCTGCTTTGGTGTTAATGAAATTAACAACAGGTGCACTAGATGGGGAACAATGAGATGACCCCCAAAACAGGAAGGGTTTTACAGATGGAGGCCACTGACATTTTTTTCCTACTCATCTTTTATTACTGTTTTTCACTAGTTTTGCATTTGGCTATGGTCAGTGTCACTATTGGTAGCATGAAGCTATACCTGGACCCTACAGACATTGCACAGGAAGTCCAACTTCAGACAGGCAATTACTATAGGAGAGCTGGACAGAGCTGTAGAAGGTCCTGAACCCATCAGCATGACCTGTATCTGCTCCTTTGTGCAAAGAGGAATAGGATGAGCACTGCCAGAGCCCTACAAAATGACCTTCAGCAGGCCCCTGGTATGAATGTCTCTGACCAAACAGTCAGAAACAGACTTTATGAGGGTGGCCTGAGGGCCCGACATCCTCTAGTGGGCCCTGTGCTCACTGCCCGGCACCATAGAGCTCAATTAATATTTGCCATTGAACACCAGAATTGGTAGGTTAGCCACTGGCACCCTGTGCTTTTCATAGATGAAAGCAGGTTCACCCTGAGCACATGTGACAGATGTGAAAGGGTCTGGAGAAACCGTGAAGAATGTTATGCTTCCTGGAACATCGTTCAGCTTAACTGTTTTGTTGGTGGGTCAGTGATGGTCTGGGGAGGCATATCCATGGAGGGACACACAGATCTCTACAGGCTAGACAATGACACCCTGACTGCCATTAACTATCGGGTGAAATCCTTAGACCCATTGTCAGACCCTATGCTGGTGAAGTGGGTCCTGGGTTCCTCCTGGTGCAAGACAATGCTCGGCCTCATGTGGCGAGAGTATGCAGGCAGTTCCTGGAGAATGAAGGAATTGATACCATTGAATGGCCCCCATGCTCGCCTGACCTAAATCCAATAGAACACCTCTCGGACATCATGTTTCAGTCTATCCGATGCCGCCAGGTTGCACCTCAGACTGTCCAGGAGCTGAGTGATGCCCTGGTCCAGATCTGGAAGGAAATGCCCCAGGACACCATCCCTCATCTCATTAGGAGCATGCCCCAACATTGTCAGGCATGCATACACGGACGTGGGGGCCATACAAACTACTAAGTACCATTTTGAGTTGCTGCAATGAAATTTCAGCAAAATGGACTAGCTTGCTGCATCATTTTTTCACTTTCATTTTTGAGGTGTCTTTGAATTCCTCTTTAGGTTGATAATTTTCATTTCCATCAAACGATGGGGCATCCAGGATGATATTTGTCCCCATTGGGATCTGATGTGTTTTCAAAATGTTCCTTTGATTTTTTTAAGCAGTGTAATTTGCTAATTATCCATAAACATTGGGGGGGATTTAGTAAGACTAGTGCACACAGAATCTGGTACAGCTGTGCATGGTAACCAATCAGCTTTAAATTTCAGTTTGTTAAATTAGGCAACCTAGAAGCTGATTGATTACTATGCACACCTGCACCAGATTCTGTGTGCACCAGTTTTAGTAAATATTATGCATTGTATATGTAGATGGTGCCTTATATTCAAAAGTATTTTGCTTGATATGGCAATTTTTGTGAGTTTAGTTTTTTGCGTAGCATGGAGCAACAATAAAAATTTTTTCAATTGTTGAAATCTAAAATATAGATAAAAAGAATATAAATCTTTCAGTAAGAACAATTGCTGCTTGCTGGATTTTCTGCCTGAAGATAATACTAAATGAATGTGCCAAACAGATACAGTTCCTTCACAGCATTTTTCATCATATACCTTTGGACCCCCAGGATGCCACAAAAGACTGTAAAAACAATGCAAAAAAATCCAAATTGTAAACTCCATTTTACTCTCCTACTTAGCATTATTTGTGCCTAAAAATGCAAGGTTATTTTTGTTGAACCATATATTTGCACACATTCTTTTTTAGTTTTGTTGGATAGAAGTAGACACATAATGTTTTATTTAAATTAACTGCATGCTAAAGAACTAAACACAAAAAAAGAAAAAGAAGAGTTTTAAAATTGCATGGAAACACGCAGAATTCAACATGCAAACATAGCAATTAATATTTCTGCCACAAACCCACTTATAATCAACCTGCAGTTGAACTGATGATTTATATTATTTATACAGATTTCTCATTATATCCTTTTGCCCTTAGACAGAGGTATGTACATTTATTTCAGAAGCTCTTATGGCGCTTAGAAAACATGCAACCCATAATCCATATAAAATATTTAAATGTGTGATTGGATTGAGGTGATATATTTTCAAATGTTTGTAACATTGAGTGCATATGATAGTAAAACACAATGAACACAGAATCCGATAATAATAATTTCCACTGTAATCCTCAGGAACTGACTTATTACACCAGCCACTGCCACCACAATGGCAAAATCTATAATAAATCATAATGTCAACATGTGTGTCCTAGGGGTGACCTTCCGCCTTAAAGATAAAGTGAGATGGATCCTTCATTTCAGCCTCAAGCTGGCTGGATTGCCCTTTGTAATTGACAAGTTCTGTTTGAGAGAAAATCAATCCAACAGTAGTATCAACATTTTTATCCCTGGAGGATGCTTCTTCAAGAGATGGATAGGCCTTCTTCAGGCATGGATTCTTCAACAGCTTTAGTTATATATTTTATGACTGACTGATGGAGGAATGTAATCTGGGGGATGTAAAGACACTCATCCTTTGTTTGAGGTCAAAGGGGATGTGTGCTTATTGGGCCTAATATGTAATAAAAAGATGTAAAATGAAACTCAATGCTGATATATAGTAAATGAGTACATCTTAAAAAATTAGTCTAATAGCTCATTAAGTATTAATAATGTAACTTGACCAAGTAGCTGATTGTACATAACAGTGGCCCTTTCAATCATGTATAATAACTACAGTTGTATTGAAGTGAATGTATAACAAAAATGCATTTCTTTATTATAGGTAAACAACATATTTATACAGGAATCAAAAAGCCCTCCAATCGAATCAATGCATAGCACTATAAAGCCTTTGTAAAGCAGGTATTCACATGTCTCCGAAAAATAAGAGGATATTACTCTTCAAGACACTGGGCCAGAGCCATGCAAATCATTCCTTTACACCCAACAACCAAATGCACATCCAAAACTGCAGATGTATAGTGCAGATATAGCCTAATAATATAGATCCACATATTCCATACTGCATACAACTGTTTTGGGCATTTTGGCCATCATCCGTGCAATGTACAGAAACTATGGCTTTTATGGAGAAGGGATCGGGACCCAATGAGACAGTACAACATGCACAAGAACAGACTAAAGGAATCAAAAGCCCCCTGACTGAATCAGTGTGTAGCATAGTAAAGCCTTCATAGAAAAGAAGGTATACATGTCTATGGATATGTGATAGACTGAGATATGTGAATTCTGTTTGTTTTAGGAAGGCTTTACTGTGCTTGCTGGATGTGATTTATGCCTATTTATAACTGGTTCCATTTTATACACTTTTTTCCTTCACTATAAAAAAGTACCTGGTCTGACTTGTTTAAGGACATTCAGGGTTTGACTTCCTAGAATCTAAAAGTATAATGATCACAATTAGTTCCAGAATAAGAACAATAGCATTATATGCTATATCTCTCAAATGTTCTACTATGCTGTAAAATATATGTTCTATTTACAGTTAGGTCCATGTATATTTGGACACAGGAACAATTTTATTTTTTTTAGGTATGCACCAAAACATATTCAAGCTATAGTTATGGATATGGGCCGAAAGTGTACACTCTCAGGTTTAATTTAAGGGTATGTATATCCAAATTGGAGGAAGGGTTTAGGAATTACAGCTCTTAAGAGTAGCCATCCCCCCTTTTTCAAGGGACCAAACGTAATTGGACAAATTAATATAATCATAAATAAAATGTTCATTTTTAATATTTTGTTGATAATCCTTTACTGACAATGACTGCCTGAAGTCTGGAACCCATGAACATTACCAAAGACTGGGTTTCCTCCTTCCTGATGCTTTGCCAGGCTCTAACTGCAGCTGTCTTCAGTTGTTCTTTGTTTGTGGGTCTTTCTGCTTTTAGTTTTGCCTTCAATGCATGAAATGCATGCTGAATTGCATGCTCAGTTGGGTTGAGATCAGGTGATTGACCTAGCCATTGCAGAATATAATATGTTCCTTTAAAAGCTCCTGGGTTGCTTTTGCAGTGTGTTTTGGATCATTGTCCGTCTGTACTGTGAAGCGCCGTCCAATCAACTTTGCTGCATTTGGCTGAATCTGGGCTGTCAGTATATCTCTAAACACTGCAGAATTAATCCATCTGCGTCTTCTGTCACATCATCAATAAACACCAATGACCCAGTGCCACCGGAAGCCATGCATGCCATCACATTGCCTCCACCATATTTTACAGATGACGTGTGCTTTGGATCATGAGCTGTTCCAAGCCTTCTCCACATTTTTTTCTTCCTGTCACTCTGGTACAGATTAATCTTCATTTCATCCATTCAAAGCATGCTTTTCCAGAACTGGTCTGGCTTTTTTAGATGTTTTTGGCAAATTCTAATCTGACTTTTTTATTCTTCAGGCTTATAAATGGTTTGTACCTTGTTTATGTACCAAACTGTTGATTTGGCCACTTCTAATGTTGTTGCTATCTCTCTGATGGATGTGTTTTGTTTTTGAAGCCTTACAATGGTCTGTTTCACTTGCATAGACAGCTCCTTGGAACACATGATGGAGGTTCACAGCAATAGATTCCAAATGCAAATACAACACAGAGAATCAACTCCAGATCTTTTACCTGCTTAATTTATGAAGAAATAATGAAGGAGTAGCCCACACCTGGCCATGAAACAGCTTTTGATTCAATTGTAAAATTACTTTTGGTCCCTCAAAAAAGGGGGGATGGCTACTCTTAAGAGTTGTAATTCTTAAACCCTTCCTCCAATTTGGATGTACATACCCTCAAATTAAACCTGAGAGTGTGCACTTTTAGCCCATATCCATTATATAACTATAGCTCAAATATGTTTTGGTAAATACCTGAAAAAATCTAAAATTGTGCCTGTGTCCAAATATATATGGACCTAACTGTATATATTATTCTCTTTGCATGTATTGTTTGTACATTGTATTACTGTGTAATGGGACACATGTAAACCTATAAAGTCATATAGTCTTTTGGTACATGTTTCTGTGAGAAATGCTGATGACAACAGTGTTCCATGATCAGTAGTTTTTCATTATGTTAACTACTTACTCTGCCCTTTGCACATTCTACCTCTTATATATCATCTGAAAATCTGCCACAGTTTAATATATGTGTTTATTCCACACACAGTCTCCCCACTACCCCCCTCTATAAAATGCATCACTCCCTGAACTGAACAAAAACTCACTCTCTGATGACATTCCCTGATCCCTATGCGATGCTTTATCTGCCCTTATTCATCATACCTTAACATTGCTTTCTAATCTTTTCCTTTTTCCTTTCCTGGCATTTCATCCTCTTCAATAAAAAAAATCTAGTCACAAATACTGTATATAACAATATCTAGTCTGAATACTCTCTTTGTCATCCCTACTACATGCATAACATACTCTCTTAGAACTTGAAAACTGCTTATCTTCTGATATTCTGTGTAGAGATCTGTTGCCTTCTACTGTCTCTATTTGTAAATAGCTTTTGCTTTTAATTACCACAGAGTTAGTTTGTTACAGACAGGTACTTCCTCTCCCTGCTAACTGGATCAGAAACTCCAATTGGAAGACCGTAATATTATATAAAGTTTATGGAAGGAAGTAGACATAGAGAACTGAGCCACATGACCATATACACACAGGCATTACTTTATTTTCACCCAGTCCAGGAGCAAAGACTAATGGGCAAGTATTCCTTTGTTTTTTTATAGTTTTAATACATCTGTCCATAGCTTCTTGAATGTGTATCTAAATCCTTGTGACAGACCTATCTCCATTCTATTGCCGTTAAGTCACATGCACAGTGCCAGATAGCTAGGTCTGTGCTACTGTATGAGTGTAGTGTTCACCTTCCAGCATATTAGTAGGTGAACCTCTTTATTGCAATTGAGTTTATATGCAGATCATGAGGACTTGCTATATGTTTTTTATCTTCTGTGGAAATGTGAGTAGGAATTTTGTATCTATACTACATAATAAAATTTGCAGTATCACGCTATGGGAGCTTTTGTTTTGTGTCTCTGAACATCGCATGGTGGTTTACTACCACCATTAACAGCGGCTGGAGGTGGCTTTGGAAATACAGTGTTGGAGGTGGAATCTCCTGTGGATCTGAGATCGGCTGACACCTGAGGGTTATACCCTATATACTATCAAGGCGTATTGGCCCTTGTGGTCAGTGCGGGGAGGTGAGGAGGCACTCAGACCATTGTAGGATTGTGGCACCAGTGGCACTCTCACGTTTTGAAGAATCACACAGTTTTTTGTTTGAAGTGGACTGTATTGAATCACTTTATCACTTGCTGCAGTGTGTTGTCCTTTTGCATGATTATATATTTATCATCCTAGTTATATGGTCACGTTTTTTCCCCATAGGGGATTGGCAGGGGGTCATCCTTGCATGCATATCTTATTTATATTTATATAAATTTATATTTATTTATATGCATTATATATTATTTTATGCACGAGTTTAGGGTATGTCCATTTTTTAATGGCATTTATTTAGCGCTGCACTAATTTGTATATTTACTTTCACACTTTTTGGTCTAAAGAGGGTGCTGGCTGCTTAGTTAGTTTATTCATCTGAAGCGCAGGAGGTTTCAATATATTTATATGCAGATCATGTTATTTTGGTTAGCCTTATCTCTTCTGGTCTTGGATTCTATAGTGAATTTTAGCTCAAGGCTTATTAACCAGCATAGGCTAGAGCCAGATCAGGCATTCAATAGCTACTTCTGGTAGTTAGTGGTTCAGAGGCATGATACATTAGAATCTACTATAGAATAAGACTCAGAGTTGATATGCTGACTCTGAGTTCCAGTGCCATGCGGTGGCTTATGATCCCATCATTGCTGATTTTGTCTTTAGGTCTCCGAAACAAAAATGAATGCCATGTCAGCATTGTCCTCAGGGGCCCCTGCAACTGAACTTTGCTGCAACATTTCTCTGGGGGTATCTTTATTAAAAAACGATATATTCCGGGGTCCTTTTCTCCTTTTCTAATAATACATGTTTGTACATTGGATGTATGTACTATTATTAATCCATACCATCACAGTCTTATTTTGTAGCCATTTTCTGGGACCGTCACAGTCATTGATCCTCTGTGAATGTATGTGTGTGACAAATCCAAAGTGATGTCCCCCATTTTGCATAGCTGGGCAGTGATATTTATTCGTCTGGTATGCAAAAACTATGGTCTTCATTCAAGGTTAAAGCTATTGTTAAGGGAAACCTGTGGAGACAGAAATATGGAGGCTACCATTGTCACTGTGGTGGTGCAATTACTAAAGCTCTTAATCTTTTTGGGGAGGGTTTGTTACATAGTGAGTCACTGATTCAAAACAGGCATGAAGATTGGGAGTCCAAAGTTTTGAAATGTCAATGGATGAATGTTTTTTTCAACAGCTATTGAACTTTAATGCACTTCATTGAGAAGCTAAAATAGGTAAGATAACAGTCACCACCTTTACAACTAAATGAACATTAGAGTACACATGGCCCTCTCTCTCCCAGTCTGACTGCTACTATATCAATAATTGAAGGAAGCTGATATCAGCACAAATTTGTGACTTGCACTAGTTACATTTAAAAAAACATTGAATAACTGTATTTCATTTTTGTATATCTGCCTTAAGTTCAGCTTTAAGATTGCAGTCAACAAGAATGTAATTGTTGTAAACAGGACTACCAATAATAACCAAAAATATGTTGTTTACTTTATGCTAAGTAATTAGACTAAGAAATATAACTGGCATAAAGAAATTTCTCCATTTAATACAGCATTAGCTCTATCCACTTAGAATGCATCTGGGATGCCTGAGCAGATTTAGCCAAGTATTCGCTGAAAAGCTGGCAATATCTAAGATCCTTTGGCTCAGATAAACTAACAACACAAAAACTTATTCCTAAATCCGCCTAATCCCCCCCAAAAAAACTTAAAGGAGTTTTTCACTTTAAATTAATCTAGTCCTCTAAATTGTGCATGCAATCCTGTATGTTTTGTTGGATGTATCTCTTTTGCCTTAAAGAAACCATTTGTGGTAATTGATTACAATTTGTATGTTAAGATATAATTAATCTTTTTATCCTGATGAATGATGTAGCCTAGCTATGCTCTATGTATATACTGTCATTCATGTGTGATTAGAGAACATATCTCTGTTTACTTCCAGGAAAAAAATTGTAGAACAGCTCTGCTTGAGTGTATGCTTTAAGTGCAGCACTTGCTTATTAGCTATGTATATTGGGTATCACAATTTTAGTGCTGGCTGCTTCTTTAGACATCTGTATACCTAAGCGTAGATTTAAAATACAATTTTGAAATGCACTTGTCTAGAACATACAAAAAACAGTATGTTTATTTTTAAGTTTAACTTTTTTAACAAAACAACAGTGCAAAAAATGACAAAAACGAATTCAATTGCATATTTACTGTACACATCAGATCTATAAAATAGCAAAGTAATTATCCAGCCAATTGAATGACCATGATTCAGAGGTCCATTGAGAGTGCTGGGAAACTTTAAAATGCAATAGAATGCATTTATAAGCAGCCTGTAAAATGTATTCTATTTCTAGAGGTTGATTTATTAAAGGCAAAAAGGCTAATCACTTTTCAGGGGGAGTTGAACTTTACAAGGGAATTATCCCCAGAGCTTAGTGAATGACATGCAAAGAATACCCAATCACCTGCAAGGTGAAAAAAACCCCAGCATTTTTGCTTACCAATGATTGGATGATGGAAATTAGCAGAGCTTCACCTCGTTCACTAAGTTCTGGCAAAATGTGCAAAGTGAACAGTCTATTTGCTTTTAGTGACAAACTATTCAACCATTTTTATTCAGTATGTCTGAAGTGTGCAAGGACATATTAACTGCTGTTTAGGGTTGCTTCTAAGTTCCCATTTCTAAGTAGGTGGGACAGTAAGACAAGGACTCAAGCTTAGATCAGCGTCAAGTGCAAATGGAGGAAAGAAGAACTGACCATCTGCTTACAAAGCATAATCTATGGATTGATTTGCCATAGAAGGCAGTAATGGCAAAGACAAATAAAACTGATTTATTGGCTAATCCCCCAACCATCACCACTAAACATTCCAGTCCCACTTCCCTCTAGATAATAATGCCACAATAAGATAAAAAAAAAAAATTCAAAAGGCCAAATACATGCCCAATTTCACTGTAGCATTAAATGCCAGGTCCAGAGTCTTCTTTTTGAAATAAAGAGTGAGAGGGTCTTTTGTTTAGCAGTCACATCCCTCCTTGGTGACATGGACACTTCCTATTGTCTATCCATCAGTGAGTTTCTCACAAAGTCCTAAAGACTCCAGTGACCAGGGGATGACATCACAGCAAGTGGGGAAACAAAGCCAGTTGGCAGCAGGCCTAGACTGCAAAGCTGGATTGACAATTGTGAATGGGGTAAGTGGGAGCGATCGAGGGGTTATATTATTTATTTATTATAGGTACTAATGTAGTGCCGTTAATTTACGCAGCACTTTACATAAACATTGTACATTCACATCAGTCCCTGCCCTCGAGGAGCTTACAACCTAAGATCCCTAACTCACATACTAGGGCCAATTTAGACAGGAAACAATTAACCTACCAGCATAATTTTGGAGTGTGGGAGGAAAGCCATGCAGGCACTGGGGAAAAATGCAAACTCCAGGCAGGTAGTGCCACAGCTAGAATTTGAACCAACGACCCTCGTACTGCCAGGCGGACGTGCTAACCATCAAGCCACTGTACTGCACATATAGTTCCAGGAGATGAGCTTTAAGGACTGAATATTTTTTTGCAGATAAAATACCAAAGTTTGTACATACCCCATACCAAGAGTGCAATATTTTTATACAGGAAATTGATTCAGTTACCACTGAGGAATTTGTTTCCAACATTGACATTGATGAACATTGGTCTTTTCTCAACCTATTTAAGTATGCAGCTATATGAAAACAAACAAATACAGAGACCACAGAGGCTCTGGTGCAATACCTTTTAATATGAACAAATTAAAGCAGAATAAAAGCTTAAAGTAAATGCACTCACAAACAATGACTTGTGCATGACATATTATCCTATACACCATAGTATATATAGTACTGTACAACCAAGTCCTATCACTATCTTCTTGGTGAAACTCTCATGACAGTGCAGGTAGCCTGTACAATCCAGGAGGAGCAACCCACTTCTCCATCTCTCGATCTCTCGCACACGCTGACAGATCTTCATATAGGGAACCCTTTCTGCAGCCGGAGAAGCTGGCACGGCCCTCCCAGTCACGTGGTGTAGGAAGCATTTTTTTTTGCTGAAATACTGGACTATATGGTATAGGTCATCTTTAGGCTTTAGCACTTGTCTACAATTTTTTACTTTATATGCAGCTGTATAATACTGTGTAAATAGTCAAATTCACCAATATGTATAATGCAAGGAATAGATAAACTACCCTTTATAATTTGGTAACACAGTTTATGAACACAATAAACCACAACAAGGCTTATTTGACTGTTCACACTTTTACATCTTTAAAAAGCTAATCGGAATGCAAAATACAGAAAAGCAATGATTTAGCTGTAATGGCACATACCTCTTTCAAGCAGCTGGAATAGATAAAATATAAGCACTGAGACATTTCAAAGTATAAGATCTTACTGTATACCCAGTACCTAATAAAAATGTGGATTTTGATTGTGAGACAATGATATTGGGAGAGGCATTATTTCATAAAAAATTCAACTACTGGGTGTTCATATTATTCATTTAACATGTAAGTAATCCGTACCAATAAACTTCTCTTATTTGCATCTTTTTAGTCTGTTAAATATACAGTTTGAAGCATTCTGTTATACACTATTTTGCCAAAGTATTGGGACGCCTGCCTTTACACACACATGAACTTTACTGGCATCCCAGTCTTAGTCCGTAGGGATCAATATTGAGTTGGCCCACCCTTTGCAGCTATAACAGTTTCAACTCTTCTGGGAAGGCTGTCCACAAAGTTTAGGAGTGTGTCTATGGGAATGTTTGACCATTCTTCTAGGAGTTCATTTGTGAGGTCAGGCACTGATGTTGGACAAGAAGGCCTGGCTCACAGTCTCCACTCTAATTCATCCCAAAGGTGTTTTATCGGGTTGAGATCAGAACTCGTCAAGTCTCTCCACCCTAAACTTGTTCATTCATGTCTTTATGGACCTTGCTTTGTGCACTGGTATGCAGTCATGTCGGAACAGGAAGGGGCATCCTTAAACTGTTCCCACAATGTTGGGAGCATGAACTTGTTCAGAATGTCTTAGTATGCTGACGCCTTAAAATTTCCTTTCACTGGAACTAAGGGGCGAACTCCAACCCCTGAAAAACAATCCCACACCTTAATCCCCCCTCCACCAAACTTTACACTTGGCACAATGCAGTCAAGCAAGTACCGTTCTCCTGCAAACCGCCAAACCCAGACACATCCATTGGATTGCCAGAGTAGCTGCTCTAGAGTCCAGTGGCAACGTGGTTTACATGGAAACCCATTCCTTGAAGCTCTCTACGCACTGTTGTTATGATAATCTGAAAGCCACATGAAGTTTCAAGGTCTTTAGCTATTGACTCTGGAGACAGTTGGTGACTTCTGCGCACTGTGCGCTTCAGCATGCGCTGACCCCGCTCTGTCACTTTACAGGGCCTATAACTGGCTGAGTTGCTGTTGTTCCCAGTTGCTTCAACTTTGTTATAATGCCACTAACAGTTGACCATAGAATATTTAGAAGCAAGGAAATTTCACAGATGGATTTATTGCACAGATGACAACCTATCACAGTTCCTGGGAGCGACCTATTCTTTCACAAATGTTTGTAGAAGCAGTTTGCATGTCTAGGTGCTTGATTTAATACACCTGTGGCCATGGAGGTGATTGGAACACCTGAATTCAATGATTTGGAGGGGTGTCCCAATACTTTTGCCAATATAATGTATATGTACATGTTAAATAAGAAAAAAAAAACACATGATGACCTAGTCAGAAATTCAGTCCTGTGGAGACTCCCTGTGTATCTCAAAAAGGCAATTTAGCCCTATTAGTCCTTATCATAGCCAATAGAAATATTAGCTTTTATGTTTTAGACATATGAGAATGAGCAAGGTTGAATAGTTTAGCAAAAGACATTTGAAGGGTTGACATCACTCCATCATCCCAAAAATGTATGTGTGCTGTCAGCCTACAACATGAATAAAAGCCTAGACATTTTTCCTTAATGTATTCCCTGTATTAAGGAAAAACATGTCTCAGTGTTTGTATCCAACCCTCACCTCCCATTATAATTACCTGAGTACACTCTCAACTTATCGCTGTGCCTGTCTGCAGCGGCTCTCACTTCTCTTTCTGCTCACTGAGGCAGCAATGGGAACCACTGGCTCCTGCTCCTGTCAATTACATCCTATAAGCAGAGAGCTGGGCGGAGTTGAACTGTGTGTCAATAGATGCACACATCCTGGTTCAGGATCGAGCCCACAAGTGTGCTACCATAGAAAATGGCTTTCTATGGTGGCACACTGAGAAGAGAAGGAGCTAAGAGTGCAGGCAAGGGACCCCAGAAGAGTAGGTTAGGGACCGCTTTGTGCAAAACCAAAAAAAGGGAAATGTTAACCCACAACTTTGCATATTACATACTGTATTCTAATATATGTGTATATTGCCTTAAAAATAAAATGTTATATAGGATCAAAACTTCTAATAGCTTACACACACAGCAATATAAATCCTCAACAAAAGTAAAAAAATAAATGCTGTTAAATAAAGAATAACAAAAATAATTTATTATTACTTGTGGCAGTATACTCTATTCATACTGATAGTTATCCATTTTAAAAACAATAATTAATAAACCACAGCCACACATATGATATGAATGGGGTATAGACCAAGCTATACAGTAAGTACAATACCAATCAATAATTGTTCATAAAAAAAATATGGAAAAGAAAGGACTCCTTATTGAAAAAATAAGGCAAGAAAGGGCTTCTAGTGCATATACAGAAAGCACCAATCTCTATGTGAAGTTAATGGTTGTAGATCAGAGTCTAAGTCCAGTGTAAAGACAGGCAATATATCCAGTAAAGAGAAAGATTTAGAAAACCTGTATAAAACCAGAAGGCCAATTGAAGAAACTTGAACCTGAAGAAATCATATCAGATAAATACTGATCATAGATGATCAAAAAACACATGAAAGATATACTGTATCCACAAAAGAATTCACAAAAACAAAATACAAAAAATGCAAATAGAGAATGCAAAGTCAGTGTGTGGCTGAGGTAGACTCTGCATACAATGAGATGTGTTTTGTTGCGGCAATTGGTGACTTTCTCAAGTTGGGAATTTTTAGAAGATTAGCTGGTATTTTTCTGTACTTGCAGGGTCTTTAAGTGGATGAACCAAGGTGAAATGTGCATTTATTACAGAGATTTACTGCATATGTCATTTTGCCCTGTTATATTCTATAAACCCTCTCCATCCTACTCTACCATACTACTCTACCATACTACAGCTTTAAGAAGGAAAAGGTCTTAGATTGCCATATAATCAAGAGATTTATAAAATACTGTATAACCCATCTCAGCAATGGCATATTTTTGCTGTAGAGAAAAAAAAACATGAATGACTTGTAACGTCATTGCAAAACTACTGTTCACCGTAGTGAAAGTCTAATCTATAAAACCAAATATTTGCATGCAGAAAAACTATTATGTTTAATCTGAAATATGCATTTAAATATAATTTTTTTCACAAGGTGAAGAAAAAAAACTGAAATAAATGCATCAAACTAGAATTATTACCAACTTATATAACACATTTAAAGCAATATTATATCCAAAACAAAAATGTAACTTATTGCTGCCAGTCATTAGATGTGGTGGCTGTATTTGTTTGTTTTTTAGGCTTTTACCTCTGTTTTCACCTAGTTATCTAGCCAGTAACACACCTCCTATATTAGATTGCATCCGCTCTGGATGAAGGGGCACAGGGCATATTTAGGCAGCAGCATTGTCAGTCTAGGGGAGGGTAGTGTTAAATGTATTAGCAGATTTAAATACCCTAACACATCGAAGCCAAACTCTAGCTCACATGTTATAATCAATTACAGCAAACATTTCTTTCCTTTTTGGATAAAGTTTTTACATAAATACATAAAAGTTGATCACTTTAAGCAACCCTGCCAGTGGTAAATGTTTTGTCTCATCTATTTAAACTGATGCACCTGGAAGAGAGCTTGTTCTTTCGAAAAACAACAGGTTTACTGGTAAGATCACCAGATGAAAATGGAAGAAAGGAAGCCAAACAAAGAAAAAGGAAAACCAATGCAGCAATTACATCTAAGAACTGGTAAACTGCAACATAATAAATTATTTATTTTGGGTTTAATATTGCTTTAAATAGTACATTTAGCATATAATTTGCAATTATTTATATTTAAATTATGAAAAAGTATCATAAAATGAATACATTAAAATATAATCTTTGAGGGGCGCATGCGCGGCCGGCTCGGGATGGACGCGCTTTAGAGATAGCTCCGTCCACCCGCCAGCAGAGAAGCGGCACACTACGGCCCCAGGGAAAACCAACACACACATCCACTTACCGGAAGGTGCCTGCGGTCCACTAGACATGCCCCGCAGGAAAAAAAGCCCGGGGCAACCAGGGAAACTTACTAACTTCTTCCCGGCCGTTGTGCTGGGAATCCAAGATGGCGGCCGCCATGCAGGCACACAGGGAGAAAGCAGAGGCCAGGAGGAGGACTACAGGTCCCAGCCTGTCGATCCCAGGCTGCAGCATCAGCTCTATCCAGGGGACCCTGGTGAGTTTTCACCCCCACTCTCACCCACGACCTGCAGCCCAGTTAAATTAAGGCCACGCTTAGATAGTGACCCTGATGACACCTGCCAGGCCCTAAAATTTCCACCTCAGCCACCACATGCCACCTTGACTGGTACTGATGCATTCCCAGCCTCTGACCAACCATTGACGGAAATCTGCATGAAGAACATGCTAACGTCACTGCGCCAAACTCTGCATAACGATATATCGGCGCCGCTTACCCAAATTACCACACTGGTGCAAAGACAAGAACGCAGAATCCGCCATATTGAAAACAATATAGCAGACATAGTGGAAGCACACAATGATTTGATTGATGCTCATACAGACCACGCATCAGATATCGAACAACTCAACCTAAAATTGGCCGACATGGACGATCGTTCGCGCCACAATAATTTTAAATTTAGGGGGATCCCAGAAACGGTCTCCAATGACGCATTAGTGCCGTATTTGCATCATTTCCTCAAACTTCTAATCCCAACACTCTCTGAAGTAGAGGCCATAATCGATCGAGCCCACCGACTCCCTAAGCCTTCATTCCTAGCAGCATCCGTCCCTAGAGATGTGCTCGTTCGAATACACTTCTACCATATTAAAGAGAAAATTATGTTGGCGGCTAGAAATCCACCTCCACTTCCATCCTCGCACGCGAATCTGCGTCTCTATGCCGATTTATCTAAGGCAACACTTTCCAATCGGAAAAAAATGATACCAATCACGAAAGCGCTCAGAAATCACAACATGGCCTATCAATGGGGATTCCCCACGAAATTAATAGTACGACACCAAGGCAGGGTCTATACTATTAAAAACCTGGAGGCCGGTCTGGACTTCCTTAAGGCCTGGAGTATTTTGCCTGCAGACCCACAGAAGAACAACCCTGGATCCGTCCAAAACATGGAAGCAACTTGAAGGACTGTGCGGCACATGCTGCGTTTATACTACTTAATTGTTTTCCCTGGTGGCGTTCTCTGACCACCCCTATCTCTGGCGATCGGCCTACACCCAAGGACTATCACTTTTACAGTTTTGTGTAGGTGTGACCCTCCCAGAGGTCACAACCGGTTTGACTCCCCCATTTCTGAAGTAGCATTCTTGGCTACATTGCGTACTTGCATTATGAGCAAGTGTTTTTTTAATGTTTTTGCTTTCCGTTACCCCTGTTCCTTCCCCTGGCACCATCAAATATATATCCTTGGCACAAGACCTCAACCTTGTGATCCTGACTACCACCAAAAAAACTTCCCACATTTGTTTCTACTCAGAAAACCTGCCTACAAATGATTACCATCACATCTCTTAATGTGCGAGGCCTCAATTCCCCTTTCAAGAGATCAATGCTTTCAAAAGAAATTAGAAAGACTCAAACAGATCTAATCTTCATACAAGAATCCCACTTTGCCACAGAAAAGACCCCTAAACTTTATCTGCACCGATTCTCACAGCTATTCTTGGCAACGAACACGAAAAAGAAAAACGGGGTAAATATTGCCGTTAATGACGCTCTCTCTTTCCAACCTACTTCCACTGTAATCGACCCACAAGGTCAATATATTATCTTGATATGCCAAATCAATGAGATCACTTACACTTTGGTGAACGTTTACGGTCCGAACAACAAGCAAATAAGATTTTATCATAAACTCTACACCCTTATCTCCCAACACAAACAAGGCAGACTCATCATTGGCGGAGACTTCAATGTTCTTAGCGATTCACTCTTAGATTCCTCTTCTAAAAATAAATCCATTAATCTTGACCTCAACCGCTTCCTACACGACCATGATCTATATGACATCTGGAGATGTCAACATGGTACAGAAAGAGACTACACCTACTTTTCACCTCCACATCTCTCGTACTCTAGAATTGACATGTTTCTAACCGACAAATGGACGTTGCAACACGTTTTATCATCCAACATTGGAATTATAACATGGTCTGACCATGCACCGATCACCATATCCTTGGACGATTGCCGACGATCAGCGATCCCACCTATTTGGAGACTAAATTCTACTCTTTTGAATCATCCGGAAAACCAGAAATTTATTCTGGATGCCCATCACCTCTTTTTTTAAACCAACACCACCCCGGACATTTCTATTACTACATTATGGTTAACATATAAAGCTTATATGAGAGGTATCCTCATTCAATTAAATTCTCGCCTTAAAAAACAACGATCCCAGCAAATTGACCAACTCCTAACTTCCATACGCCGGAACGCAGATTCTAATAAACAAAATCCGAACCCCGCTACAACCGCGGCTTTAAACCGAGATAGGAATACACTACGCTCCATCCTATTACACACTTACGATATGAACCTCCAAAAAACGAAATCCCAATTCTATGCGCTGGGTAACAAAGCAAACTCTCTCCTTGCCAAAACCATTAAACAAAAACGGCTTAAAAACAAAATCGCGAAGGTTCAACACCCAATTTCAAGTGTTTCATTGTCCAACCCACAAGATATTGCTAACGCATTTGCGTGCTACTACCAATCTCTATACAATATTAAGGATGACGCAAACACGACCCAGCCTACAAACACGTCGATCGAACATTTCCTACGTCATACCGATCTCCCCCATCTTTCGCCTTCCCAATTAGTCTCTATCTCTGTGCCAATTTCTCCCACAGAGATCGAGAACGCCATTAAGAAACTTCCCATGAATAAGTCACCGGGTAACGACGGCTTTACCAATGAATTTTATAAAACGTTCACGTCCAATCTCAAAACACACCTATCTGATCTCTATAACTATGTCGCTTCTAAAGGGCAATTTCCCCCTGACATGCTACAATCAATAATCTCCACTATCCCTAAACCGGGCAAAGACCCTCAATTAGTTCAGAATTACAGACCAATTTCATTACTAAACACAGACCTAAAAATTTATGCCAAGATAATAGCTCAACGACTGCTCCCATACCTTCCCACGCTAATCCATTCTGACCAAGTAGGATTCATACCAGGTAGACAAGCTCCTGACGCGACTCGACGAATTATATCACTATTACACCATCTTGAATCAAACAACCAACCCTCACTCCTCCTTTCACTTGACGCAGAAAAAGCATTTGACCGCATTCACTGGCAATTTATGACTCTTACTCTCCAAAAATTCGGAATCACGGACTCGATGCTGTCAGCAATTCTATCCTTATACTCCAAACCCTCAGCTAGAGTCCTCACCAATGGCACGCGCCCACAACCATTCCAAATCTCTAACGGCACTAGACAAGGTTGGCCCTCTCTCCCCCATAATCTTTGCTTTACTCATCGAACCACTAGCATCCAACCTTAGGAATGACCCCAATTTCTCGGGAATTAAATTTCTCAAGCATGAATACAAAATCAGTCTTTTTGCAGACGACATTATATTAACCTCCCTGGCGGTATTCCCGAGTGTAGCTCGGGGTAACATTTCAGTACCAAAAGCGGTAACCCCGAGCTACACTCGGGAATACCATGCGGCACTGCTCCGGCATGTGTTCTTCACTTACCTTACCCTGCGCTCCCACGATGTGTCCCCTGCAGCGTCCCCGGCTTCTGTGTCCTGTCCCTGTGACATCGGGACGTAGGGGCGCGGGAAATTTAAAAATTTTAAAAAATGTCTTTTTTTTTTTTTTACATTTTACATAGTAAAACATTGCTGTCTCAACCAATTTCACATACATATTGTCCCTAGTGCTTTGTCCTGCGCCCTGCCTGCATTTTGTCTGTTCTTTCTGCCTGGAAACTGAGAAATGTCCATGGCGTCCAAAAAGTGTCCCTTTAGGTCAAAAGCGGTTTAGATCAGCTAGAGAACAGCGATAGTAAATTAGAACCACTTGCAGAATTGAGTGATAGTGATTCGTGGGGAAATTCGTCATCAGACACTGAAAACGATTTTGCGACTGAGCTCAGCAATGTGCGAACTTGGCGCTATATTTCACATTTCAGTGTTTTTGGTTTGATTATATTATTGAATTAAATTTTTTATTATTTTTATATTATTTTTATGATTATTTATTAAATTATAATTTATGATTTTGTGTTTCAAATTTTATCATACCCGGGATGTTTACTAGACTCTTGTTCGGACAGATTTCAGTGAGTTTTTCCTAAAAATTACAGCCTACAATAAAAAAAATACATATTTCCATGCAAAAAAATGGTACCGCTTTCAGCACCAAAAATCTGAAATAATCATACCGCCAGGGAGGTTAATGATCACAAACCCCTATAAATCGCTTATTTCAATACGCTCACACATACATGCCTATGCGGATGTTTCATATTATAAACTTAACGAACCCAAGTCCTCTATCTTAAACCTTTACACCCCTGCCCCGACCCAAACCCTGCTTACAAAACGATTCCCTTTTAAATGGGAACCACATAATATACCCTATCTGGGAATTAAACTAACTCCTAAAACCAACCAGCTCTACGCAGCCAATCTTAAACCGTTACTTGACACAATTCCGCGGGAGATTAAGAACTTACGTACAACCACTCTATCAATGTTAGGCAGAATAGCTACTATCAAAATGTGTATATTACCTAAAATATTATATATCTTCCGTACACTACCTATTCCTATACCCTCCTCTTTCTTCTCTACACTGCAAAAAATTCTAAATAAATTCCTATGGAACTCCAAACGGGCTAGATGCTCCACAAACCTCCTGATCCGTCCTCCTTCCAGAGGAGGAGCCGGCCTCCCACATTTAAAATCCTATTACCAAGCGGTCTTATTGGACCAGCTCTTCTACTGGTGGCACCCTACCCATGATAAAACGTGGACAATCATGGAAGCTTCCATGTACCCGTCAGGTGCCCTGTCAGATCTATTATTTACGCCACGTATGATGCAAACTGGACCTTTACACACACACCCTTGTATCCAGGCCTCTCTGATAGCTTGGCATGAACACATACCCATTCACACAAGTCTAACATACGAATGCCTACCCCAATATCTTCTCGGCAGCTCCTATCCCCCCATTTGAACCTCACCTCTTGGAGAGCGTTTGGCATACAGTATATCCAAGATATCTACAACATTCATACACCAGATTCTTTCCAAACTCTGCAGAAGAAATTTCATCTTCCTGATACGGAACTATTTACTTTTATGAGACTATCCCATCTACTCCATAGAGTAAACATACCACTTGAAATTGACCTCCCTGCTACTGCGCACCATTTCTTTCAGAAGACTATTTACCCAAAGAAAGGAATTTCTACCTTCTATACATTACTAACCGAAGCACTTTTTATAACCCATACATCATCCTTGTCTAACTGGGAGAAGACTCTGATCCTCCCAACAACTCCACAATCTTGGCAAACAACCTTTACCATCACATACAAAGCCTCAAAATGTAGTTCCCACTGGGAATCATATTTGAAAATTCTTCACCAATGCTATTTAACCCCTACCAAATTATCTTTATACTATCCACATCAATCACAAACCTGCTGGAGACATTGTGGCGAAAGTGGCTCGCTCTTTCATTTGCTCTGGTCATGCAAATCCCTCAAGTCGTATTGGAATAAGGTGTTCCAAATAATCTCGTCAGTCTCAAGTTTACCAACACCCCCAAATCCAGCTATAGCACTCCTTCATTTAACAATAGAAAAATTTCCCGTACGTTCACGCATCATTATAATACACATCCTAGTAGCAGCAAAGACCAACATTACAAAATTATGGCGATCTATGTCACCTCCCCTACTATCCCGTCTAGTTGCTGATCTCAACTTACAATGTGAGATGGAACGCAGAACGGCCCTTAGAAACTCTTCCTACCATAAATTTATACTACACTGGTCTCGATGGTTGCAACACCCCAATTGCTCAGTTACCTGATTACTAATCATAACTCTTATAGGATCCTATATTTGTAGCTCATCGGTGCCCCCTTATCCCCCTCTCCTTTTTCCCTTTTCCCTCTCTTTATTACTACCTAGTCCCTTAAGTTTCACGGTTTTTTCTCTTAGTACGGTTCACAAACCAATGAGCATACCTCTCATGTAAACATGATTACGGAAAATCGGGCTCCCAGCCAGTAGTAGGAGGTCGGTTACATCTTTTTGCATTGCAAATACTGTTAATCCCCTAATGTGAACCTTGTACTCGACTTTTTCTATACAATGTTATGTTTGTCATGTTATTTGAAAAATTTCAATAAAAACTATTTGAATATAAAATATAATCTTTACCAGCTTATGAAGCACGTTTAAATATTACCTATAGCATGTGCTTAACATTTTACAAATATTTCACATACCTGGAAAAAGACTGACCCTGGTAGTGAAGGACCACAGTTAGTTTAAATACACATATTTCTGCACATATAAAGAGGTTGCATTGGGTCACATGAACTGTACATTGGCTGGTTTGGTAGCAGTCTGACTTAGCCTAGGAATTATAAGCATTAATCATTTGCGCTTGAATTGTGTTGGTCAACTTTCTACTCGACAGACTTGAAATAATTTTAATTAGATTTTCATGTCCTCAAATAATTTATTGAACACAACATCCATTAAATAAATGTCGGTATTTATTAAATGCCGCTGATCATATTTTATAACATTTATTACCACTTATCATGTTAAATTATCTTCCTTTGTAAATATATTGTGTTCTGTTGCAGAAAGCCTTTTCATTACTTTCTACATGTCCTGTGGGAATGGGGCAGCAGTTGTTTTCTTTTTGTATTATTGTGAAGTTGCAAAGCAGACTAAATCATCACTTCCATTTTTTTATGTTTTTTGTTGTTCTTTTATTCTCGATTTATGACTAAACTAAAGATAAAGAAAACACAGAACTAAAAGATCTGTATATTACTGTCCAGCTAAAATAGGATTATCTGTCAGATGAAATCTTATTTACTGTAGTTATTTAGGTAATAAAGCCTGGGCATATTTAAAGAGACTGTACATTTTTTAATATGACAAGAAAGTGTAACTCCCTGCCATCATGCAGCTAAAGGGAAATTGAAGTTGGCATTGTTTTGTCATACTGGACATTCTTTTAATATAAAAGTTTACATTTCTTTCTAACTGAACATTTTATTTTTTTAATGTAGAAAAATAAATGTTTCAACCAGCACATTAATTGTTGGAATAACATTGTCAGCCACAGTTTAAAGAATTGTTTTTTTAACAATTTATTTTTATTTAACCACTTGCCTACAGGGCACTTATACCCCCTTCCTGCCCAGGCCAATTTTCAGCTTTCAGCGCTGTCGGACTTTGAATGACAATTGCGCAGTCATGCAACACTGTACCCATATGAAATTTTTATAATTTTTTTGAGACAGATTTCTTTTGGTGGTATTTATTCACCTCTGGGTTTTTTATTTTTTGCTAAACAAACCGAAAACAACTGAAAATTTTGAAAATAATGCTTTCTCTTAGTTTTTGTTATAAAATGGGCACTGATAGGTGGCACTGATGGGCGCTGATGAGGAGGCACTGGTAGGTGGCACTGACAGGCATTGACAGGCATCACTGATGGGCACTGAAAGGCAGCACTCATATATGGCACTGATAGGCAGCACTAATAGGTGGCACTGATAGGCGACAATGACTGGCACTGAAATGGGGCACTGACTGGCACTGTTAGGCGGCACTGACTGGCACTGTTAGGTGGTACTGATAGGTGGCACTGGCTGGCACTGATAGTTGGCACTGATTGGCAGTACTGATTGGTGGCACTGACTGGCATTGATAGGTGGCACTGACTGGCACTAATAGGTGACACTGAAAGGTAGCTCAGATGGGCAATGATATGTGGCATTGATGTGCACTGGTAGGCACTGATATGTGGCATTGATGTAGCACTGGCAGGTGGCATTGATGAGCACTGACAGGTGGCATTGATGAACACTGACAGGTGGCATTGATGGACACTGACAGGTGGCATTGATGACCACTGACAGGTGGCATTGATGGACACTGACAGGTGGCACTGCTGGGGCTACACTGATCATCAGGGCACACTGATCATCATTGCCCTGATCATCAGTGTACATGTCCCCTCTGAGGAATGCTGATTACCGGCTCTCCTCTCCTCACGAGCTGTCAGCATGACAGCTCGTGGGGAGAGAAATGCAGATAACTGGCATTTCCATATTTACATGCGATCAGCTGTGATTGGACACAGCTGATTACATTACCGAACCGACATCTTTGGCTCTTTCCGTTGATCAGTGATCCTCTGTGTCTGAGGGACACAGTACACCAGTGATCAGCGTGCTACGCGCACCCAGAGCCACAAACGAGTGGTTAAAGTGGGAGGACATCATATGACGTCCTCCCAGAACAGAGAACCTCCTTGCGCCCGTCATTTCCTTATATTGTGGGTGGGAGGTGGTTAAAGAGTATCTTAACGCATAAACAAGAATTTAATATGTTGCTTCTTAACAGACCTTACAGTAGATTCAGTGGCTATATTCATTTTCTTTTTTTCAGGCTTTTTCCTTTTATTTTCACCTAGTAATCCTGCCAATAACATACTTCCTGTCCCTGGGTGGCTACACTCACTTTTCCACTTTATCTATGTAGGCAGCATTCTAACATGTATTTCCATGTGTTGTGCCATATTTCAATGCAAACTTGTGATTTAACTCTTTAGCTTGATTCCAATGTTTGTTTCCATTTCAGTAGAGTACTTTTTCTAACATAGAAGAGTAACAGTCTAAATCTAAGGGTTTAATGATTTGAAAGGATCTTTAAGAAAAACCCTTGAAAACAATATTTTAAAGTTTAAGATGTAAGGAAGATCCGCTCTCTCATGTTCAACTATAATTTGGGAAATATGGTTTCAGACCATATTTACACATGGACATGCAGTATGCAGAACATATGAGAGAAAGCACCTCTTTCAGGAAGACATTTTGACCATAAAGTGGTTGTAAGAAAATAATATATATATATATATACAGTATATATACATATATACTGTATAGTGTGTATATATATACAGTATATATATATATATATTTAAATAACAAACATGTTAATACTTACCTGCTCTCTGCAGCCCAGTTCCTCTTCTCCTGGGGTTCTCTGCTGGTGCTCTTGGCTCCTCTTTTGGGCTTGATCTTGGACTGCGCTGCCTGAATTCATAGACACCGATAGTGTGGCTTGTCCTTGTTCCCTGTTCCATCATAACAGGAGGGATCCTGCTGCTGCTTCATACAAGCCTATGTGAGCTCAGAGAACCATTACGGATAGGGACAGCACTGGGTTCAAGAAGGTGGGGGGGGGGGTGGGCTGAGAGGGCTATACCAATACCTAAACTTTTTACCTTGATGCTGGAAATTCATTAAAAGGTAAAACATGTTTAGGCTTTAGAACCACTTTAAGCCAGTGCATGAGGGATACATTTTCTTCATTTTACAGTGGTCATGTACTGTATGTTCAGTGGATACTAAGTTTTATTTGGAGTGTTATGTCAGGGTGTTAGGTATAATTCTGGACTCTGACACATCCTGTCAATTCCAAAACCAATCACTATTCAAATCCTCTGTAACATTTCCAAACTATGCCCCTTCTTAAGGAAACCACCAAGCTACTAATAACTCCCTTGTTTTCTTTTGTCTTTTGTAACTCTCTTCTGGTTGTCCTACCTCTGCAGCAGCTATCCCTTCTTCTGTCTGCCGCAAATGCTTCTGCCAGACTTATCTACTTTACCAAATGCTCAACGTCCACCACCTCTGTCTGCTAATCGCTCCACTGGCTTCCACTTGCCCAAAGAGAAAATTTCAAAACACCAAGAAAAACATGCAAAACCATTTGCAGCTCTGTTCCTAGCTACATTACCAGCCTCCACTTGAAATATCATCCAAGTTATCCTCTTTGCTTCTTTCAAGAACTCCTGCATTCAATCTATTTTGGAACCTACTCCCATGCTCATCTCCTGGACTTTTTCAGAGCTTCCACCATTCTCTAGACCCCTCTACCCCAATCTGTCTAGTTATCTCTAGCTTTTTTCTCAGTGAATAGGTGCAGCAACTCCCCTCTTCTGAGTCACCTCTTGTCTGCGCCCCCTACCCACCTCTGAGTATTGCCTCATGGTTCTGCCCCTTTGGAGAATACACAAAATGATACCAAGTATAATTTTCTGGTGCTAAATAATGTGTATGGAATTTGTTAATGATAACAAGAAAAGCAGTAAAATAGATTCCCCCCAGCAACAATAGATCCACCCTAGCAACAATAACCCCCCCACCCACAACAACATACCATCCCAGAAACAAAATATGCACCCTACCAGAAACAACAAATCTCCCAATAACCAGCATCAACAGACCCTCCAGCAGTCAGCAAAAATAGACCTCTCAATAGATTCTTCCCAGCAACAATAGATTCCCTATCAGCAACAATAGACCTCACCAGTAACAATAGACCCTCACACAAAAATAGATCTCTATCACCGACAATAGATCCCCCATCAACCAGTATCAATAGACCCTCCAGCATGCCCCAGCACTCCTTGCTATTATACACATCCAATGCTGGAGGTGCCAGAACTGCATTCCCCACATTCCCACTGAACAAATCCTGTATTATCTTGTATTGTATTGTAATTGTACGGTTACTCTATATTTAAAAGTGCTGGCAATATATTAGTCCTTTATTATAGTAATTAAATGTCAGACTAGTGATGTCCTCTTTTTCCAGTCTACTACCATAATTTTGTTGGTTTTTAACACATTTACAGTATATATTAATGAAAATAAATTGACCTTAAGATAAACTCAGGTAATTACTAGTGATATTCTCTTTTTCCAGTCTGCTATCATAATTTTGTTGGTTTTCAACACATGTTTACAGTATATATTAATGAAAATAAATTGACCATAAGATAAACTCAGGTAATTACACTAGTTATGTTTAAAAATACAATAAATAATTGTGTGATAAACTAACTCGATTCAAATTTGTGTTTTATATCTTCCATAGTTCAGCATTAGATTTTAATTGCGTTTAATTGGAAAAATCCTTCTGTAACTTTTGTACAGATTAATGACAGAAGCAACACTATTATGTTGTCAGAGAGAATTTTTCAAACTCTTTCTGATTCCATGCATACTTTCATGCAAAATAGGATATCTGTTCTTCTATTTTCAATACAATAGTGGGCTAATGTTTTTTTTATATATACAGTAAATCTCTTATTATGGCATTGTTGGTATGGCTACAACTGATGTCTTATGTACCCTTCCTTTCTAATTTATTTTTAAAAAATTTTTATTAACATTTTATTTTGTGTTTGTTATTGGATGAGCATATTATTTAAAAAACAAATTCTCAATTTGATCTATTTTTGTTATAACATTGAAAACTTATCAGCTCTACTTACTAAAGTTATACTATTTTTGTAGACATGACTGTTTATATTTTGTAATTATAATCTGGCATATGATTTCAATAAAAAACATGAGGGTGCTGTGCTTAAAATAACTATAGCAAATAAGTAGATGGAATAGAAGTCCAATTCATATATGATCAAGATGAAATAAGCCCCTCTTCATTGGAACATCAATAATGTCATAAATGCTTCAATCTGGTCAGGGAGATAAAGGGGATCCACCATCACCAACACCCAAAACATTCTGCCTCTTACCAGAGCAAAATGACCCCCAAATATGGACGGGTCAAAATGCGCACTGCGAATTCCAAAAGTAGCCTATGGACCTAGACACTTTATGGCTCCAAAGGAACAAAACTGGCCCCCAGTTGTGGGAGGATAAACACCCGTTAAACTGATTCCAAAGGCAAGCTGTGGTCAGGACACTGATATAACTCCAAACTTGAACTTCAGAAATTGGATTGAAAAGTGAACCTGATCCACAAGAGGTTTACTTTTTTGTCAGTTTATTTGATTGTTTGAACAGATTTTCAGATTGCATCATTAACTGTAGATGATATCTCAGCATTCACTTCCTGTTCCTGAGATATCATCTACAGACCCGTCCATATTTGGGGGTCATTTTGGTCTGGTAAGAGGCAGAATTTTTGGATGTTGGTGATGGTGGATCACCTCTATCTCCCTTGGACTTCTATTCCATCTACTTATTTGCTATAGTTATTTTAGGTGCCGCACACTCATGTTTTTTATGTTTTGTGTATTGTTGCCTGTAATGCTGTGGTGGATGCTCATACTTTTGTATTGATTTATTTATGTTAAACAGTTATATTATACATCACAGCGCAGAATTGTTTAACCACTTGCCGACCAGCCACTGTAGAAAAAACAGTGACAGGCCGGCACCGCTGCGCAAAATCACGTTTTTAAAACGTCATTTTGCAAAACAGGTAGGGGGCGCAAGCGAGGCGCGTGCCCGCCCTACCTGTCCCGCCAATCGCAGCAGCGGATGTCAATCACCGGGTCCCGGACGGTCATTACCCGCCGGGTCCGGACGATTGCCGGCAATGACACAGAGTACAGCTGCATTGTTTACACTACAGCTCTGCTCCCTGTCAGCTCCTAACACGCTGATCCTGAGAGTGGAGTTTATCTCTCAGGATCAGCATGTTCCTGTGAAGTACACTCCCCCGCCCCCTAGTAAAACACTCCCCTCACATAGTTAACCCTTTCATTGCCTAAAAAAGTTAACCCCTTCCTCCCCGGTGCCATTAGTAAAGCGTCAGTGTTTTTTTTACACTGATCACTGTATTGGTGTCACTGGGGATGTCAGTGACCCCAAGTCAGTTCCCCCCCACGTCAAAATGTCCGCCACAGTCCCGCAGTCCCGCCATAAGTCACTGATCACTGTCATAAATCGCTGATCACCGCCATAAGTCGCTGATTGCCGCCAGTATTAGTATAAAAAAAAAATCTCAGTATCTTTCCCGCCATTTGTAAATGCTATAACTTTCACGTAAACCAATTAATTTACACGTATTGGGATTTTTTTTAGCAAAGACATGTCGCAGAATACATTTTGGCCAAAATTTATGATGAAATTTGATTTTTACTGGACATGTTTTATAGCAAAAAGTCCAAAATATTGTTTTTTTTTTTCTCAGAATTGTCAGCCTTTTTTTTTATAAAATAAAAAACGCACGTGCGATCAAATACCACCAAAAGAAAGC